>NW_019947013.1:0-12500 GCF_002910315.2 Salvelinus sp. IW2-2015 | reverse complement strand
AGGGACGGACTGTCATCGTCAAGGGTCCCCGAGGCTTCCTCCGTAGGGAGTTCAACCACATCAACCTGGAACTCAGCCTTCTGGGAAGACACACAAAAAGGTATGGAGACTTTGTATAGAAGTACTTGGCGATGGCTGCATCCTACACTTTAATGCTCTCTCTCATCATCCCGGGGGCTCTGAAGTGCGTGAAATTATTTGTGCTGTGCGACCAGGAGTTTTACGTTCGGGAGTACTGTGTGACTATGTAATAAAATCTCCCAGATAATAACTGTGTATAATGAGGCTTGGCTGTACCGTTGTTTCAGAGAGTGGCCGAGAGAAACAAGTGCTGATGATTCGTTAGCAGCATGGTTGTAATCACTACAGCAAAAAAACGTCTTGCTTTGTAGCCAACCAGGTCAAAGATACGACTTATATGTGGTGGAAACTTAAGGCCGAGACTATTTAATATATATATAGAAAGAATCATTTAATCAGCAGCTACAGGGAGATCCACCTCTGATTCACAGGGAAGAACTGAGTAAATGGTTCCTTGTCCCTTATATAGTGAGAGGTATTAATACCATCCTATTGTTCTACAAGCAACAGTTCCTGAACACAGTTCTTGTGTTTAGGGTGCAGACACACCAGGAGTCGTTGGAGACTGACGTCACAGTCCAACACACAACACACCCTTGAACTACAACTAATTCTCCAGCCACACATTACCTGCTCGTTTTAACATTTTAAATCTTCCTTAGCGATTTGCATCACACATTCATAAACCGTGTCGTGGGTCGTTCTGAAACACCTCGCGTGTTCACCGTCGTTGACCATTTTTTTGTTTACATTTTGTTTATGTCCTTTACCTCATTGGCTAGCTACCTACCTGGTAACTTTTTATACCATCATTGTGGGGCACAGAAGGGAACCTTCTTCAGCAGATCAATATGACTGATCTCGTCGTCACAAACGTTTGTGAGAGACGGTAGAGTAAGAGTTAGATGCTTTTACACATGTAGAAACCTAATATTTCACCAATGGTATTCCATCAATATTTTAGCTTTAGAATTGTTAAATGTTTTTATTTAACTTTATTTAACTAGTCAAGTCAGTTAGAACAAATTTTATTTACATGACGGCCTACGGGAACAGTTAGGGCGGGACGACAATTTTTATACCTTGTCAGCTGGGGATTCGAACAGCAACCTTTGGGTTACTGGTCCAACGCTCTAACCACTAGGCTACTGCCGCCCAATAACTCATGTATTTAGTGTTAAATATTAGTTTGTGTTTCAAACGTGTTAGAGAAAATAAAGATTTGTCTTTAACTGACTTGCCTTGTTAAATAAAGGTTAAAATAAAATTAATAAAATAAAATTCATATAGACCTATTGGGTCTTATCTCAAATCATTTTGAAAAAATTGTTTTTAAAATCTGTGTTTAAATTGTAGCCCTGATAAAGCATTGCTTTTTTCCTGGAGTGAACTGCAGTTAGTAACTGTTTGGGGTGATTGTAGTTTGTGTAGTAAACTGATTTAATGGCGTGGTGAAGCGTTCCTAACTGCTAGTCCTGGTGGTGAAGTCAATCCCTCCTCTCTCTCTCTCTGTGTCCAGCTGCGTGTGGATAAATGGTGGGGCAACAGGAAGGAGCTGGCACAGTCAGAACCATCTGCAGTCACGTCCAGAACATGATCAAGGGAGTTCCATGGTGAGTGTTGGTCCTACTGTTAGTTACCATGGTACTACTGTTAGTTACCATGTGAGTGTTGTCCTACTGTTAGTTACCAGGTGAGTGTTGGTCCTACTGTTAGTTACCAGGTAGAGTGTTGGTCCTACTGTTAGTTACCATGGTAACTACTGTTAGTACCAGGTGAGTGTTGGTCCTACTGTAGTATCCAGTGAGTGTTGTTACTGTTAGTTACCAGGTGAGTTTTTGGAACCTACTGTTAGTTACCGGTGAGTGTTGACCCTACTGTTAGTTACCAGTGAGTGTTGGCCTACTGTTAGTTACTACGGTGAGTGTTGACCTACTGTTAGTTACCAGGTGAGTGTTGGTCCTACTGTTAGTTCCACTGTGGAGTGTTGTACTACTGTTAATTACCATGGTGAGTGTTGACCCTACTGTTAGTACCATGGTATGACTACTGTTAGTTACCATGGTGAGTGTTGACCTACTGTTAGTTACATGGTGAGTGTTGACCCTACTGTTAGTTACCATGGTGAGTGTTGACCCTACTGTTAGTACCATGGTGGCATGTGAACCTGCTCTGTTGACCCTACTGTTAGTTACCATGCGTGAGTAGACACTGACTCCAGACCAGCTGATAAATACCCTGGCTGCTTGTTGCTGTACCAGACACTGACTCCAGACCAGCTGTAAATACCCTGGCTGCTTGTCTGTACCAGACACTGACTCCAGACCAGCTGATAAATACCCTGGCTGCTTGTTGCTGTACCAGACACTGACTCCAGACAGTGATAAATACCTGGCTGCTTGTTGCTGTACCAGACACTGACTCCAGACCAGCTGATAAATACCCTGGCTGCTTGTTGCTGTACCAGACACTGACTCCAGACCAGCTGATAAATACCCTGCTGCTTGTTCTGTACCAGACACTGACTCCAGACCAGCTGATAAATACCCTGGCTTGCTGTTGCTGTACCAGACACTGACTCCAGACCAGCTGATAAATCCCTGGCGCTTGTTGCTGTTACCAGACACTGACTCCAGACCAGCTGATAAATACCCTGGCTGCTTGTTCTGTACCAGACACGACTCCAGACCAGCTGATAAATACCCTGGCTGCTTGTTGCGTTACCAGACACTGACTCCAGACCAGCTGATAAATACCCTGGCTGCTTGTTCTGTACCAGACACTACTCCAGACCAGCTGATAATACTCCTGGGCTGTTGTTGCTTGTACCAGACATGAGCTCCAGACAGTGATAAATACCCTGGGCTGCTTGTAGCTGTACCAGACACTGACTCCAGACCAGCTGATAAATACCCTGGCTGCTTGTTGCTGTACCAGACACTGACTCCAGACCAGCTGATAAATACTAAGTGAAGTGGCTGGTGGTTCTATTATATGTTAGATGCACATTTCCATCCCAAAGCTGTTTTAGTATGGAGCCAATATTTTGTTTCTTCGTTTGCTGTGACCCCTCTCCGTTCTAGAACCCCTCCCCTTCTTTTAACCCTTTCTCTCCTCTCCTCCAGGGTTTCCGCTATAAGATGCGTTCGGTGTTTAACCCTCTCTCTCTCTCCTCCAGGGTTTCCGCTATAAGATGCGTTCGGTGTTTAACCCTCTCTCTCTCTCCTCCAGGGTTTCCGCTATAAGATGCGCTCGGTGTTTAACCCTCTCTCTCTCCTCCAGGGTTTCCGCTATAAGATGCGCTCGGTGTACGCCCATTTCCCCATCAACGTTGTGATGCAGGAGAGTGGGGCTCTGGTGGAGATCAGGAACTTCCTGGGGGAGAAATACATCCGCCGCGTCCGCATGAGACAGGGTGAGTCTGAGACGGGACGGGACAGTGAGTCCTGAGACTGGGTGGGATGGGACAGGGTGAGTCTGAGACGGGACGGGGTGAGTCTGGGACGGGACAGTGAGTCCTGAGACGGGGTGGGACAGGGTGAGTCTGAGACGAGACAGGGTGGGACGGGACAGGGTGAGTCTGAGACGAGACGGGGTGAGTCTGGGACGGGGTGGGACAGGATGGGACAGTGAGTCCTGAGACTGGGTGGGACGGGACAGGATGGGACAGGGTGAGTCTGAGACGGGGTGGGACGGGACAGGATGAGACGGGGTGGGACGGGACAGTGAGTCCTGAGACGGGGTGGGATGGGACGGGACAGGGTGAGTCTGAGACGGGACGGGATGCGTCCTGAGACGGGACGGGGCGAGTGTTTTAACAGTTTTGATGGCCACCATTTGACAAGTCACTACTTATTGTTCAACCAGTAATTAACGCACACTTCCCATTGGCCAGTCAAGTGCATATAGACAACGGTCGGCAGGCTTCAGCGCGTCACGAGGCAATATGCTTTTTGAAAACGGGCCTCTCAATTGTTTGAAACATTGTTTTAATTAATATTTTAAGATGGTCCTCCTAGTTCTGGACCTCCTAGTTCTGTTGGGTCTGTAAAGTAATCCAGAACCCTGGAGCGTTGCCAAGCTATAACTTCAGGACGTGTGGCGATTCCAATGCAGAGATGCCTGGCTGACGGTCTCCTCTCTCTCTTTCTCTCTCCCTCCTCCCTCTCTCCCCCTCTCTCTCTGTCTCTCTCTTTCTTTCTCTCTCAGGTGTGTCCTGTGCCGTGTCTGCAGCCCAGAAGGATGAGTTGATTCTGGAGGGGAACGATATTGAGCTGGTGTCTAACTCTTGGTGAGGCGACATACATCACTAGGGTCCATGCATCACTACACCAATATGGGGTTATCCTGCGTGGTTCACTTCCCCTTTTCGGGGCTGCACTCGGTTACGCACAGCGCCCCCTCCTGTGGATGACCTACACCCCCCCCCTCCCCAGTGCTTCTACTAGGAGTGAAACTAACATGTTATACTGACTAGTACTACAGGACATTTCTGCTGTCAGATATGGCCATTTACCAGTCTGTCTTCTCCCCCATCCCTTCTTCCTCTCTCCTAACTCTAAGTCCTAACTCTGGTTGCCTATATATTGACCTCTTTGACCCCTGTGTGACCCTGCTCACCACCCCAGTCTCTCTCTCCTCTCTCTCCTCCAGCCGCTCTCATCCAGCAAGCCACCACGGTCAAAAACAAGGATATCAGGAAGTTCTTGGACGGTATCTACGTGTTGAGAAGGGCACGGTCGCCCAGAAAGAGGATTAGAGGTTAGAATTACCCAGAAGTCTGTCTTGTCGCACAGCGCTACGGCTCCTCCACACCGCCAGGAGGAGCCCTCTGTTCTACCGTCTGTCCGCTTTTTGTTTTTTTGTTGCTATACTCTGCTTGTGGCCGATTGCAGCCTATTCCCTATATAGTGCACTACTTTAGACCAGAGCCCTATTCCTATATAGTGCACGGCCCGGGTGTGGGTCTGGTCGGTCCACGGGCCACGCCCGTGTTGTCGGTGTACGGTCCACGCCGCCGTTGTGGTCGTACTATATAGGAACAGGGTGCCGGATCCCTGAGCTAATAGAACCATACAGCAGCTTGGCGTACCACTCATGTCAATCAACGCGTGTTTTAATGCTGCACTTTGAAATCTTTTTTTATTTATGCTAAGTCTTTCTAACATGACATGCAAAGCTTTAACCGACGTTATGGGCCGGATTAGAGCCCTTTAGTCTTTGAACTAAACCAGCCCTGCATGCCCCATTTGTTTTACTCTTTTCTTATTGTTGTTCTCTCTCTCTGTCTCTCTCTGTCTCTCCTCTTCTCGTTCTCTCCCTCTCTGTCTCTGGCTCTCTCTCTCTCTCTCTCTCTCTCTCTCTGTCTCTCTCTATGTTCTGTCTCTCTCTCTCTTCTCTCTCTCTCTCTCTTGTCTCTCTCTGTCTCTCTCTATGTCTCTCCTCTCTGTCTCTCTCTCTCTCGTCTCTCTGTCTCTCTCCTTCCAGCCGCTCTGATCCAACACGTCACACGGTCAAGAAGAAGGACATCAGGAAGTTCCTGGATTGCATCTACGTCGGTGAGGAGACCGCTGTGGTGGAACAGACGGACGAATAACTGAATCGGATACATCTCTGGAAACTCACTATTGACCAATAAATCCCTCCCTTTTTCAATGACACCCCCACATCCTGTCTTTGTGGTTCTATGGATGGTTCATGTAGTTTTAACCGAGTGGTTAATTTTCCTGTTAGTAAACCATTTTGGCTGTCGCACCACAGATCACATTAAATTACTTATGCTTAGTTCGTAACCAAGTGGGGATTACCACATAGGACTGGGAGAAGTCCACTTGAAGGTCCTCCAACTTGGTAACTACTAGTGGGGATTTACACATAGGACTGGGGAGAAGTCCACTTGAAGGGTCCAACTGGTAACACTAGTGTGGGATTTACCACATAGGACTGGGGAGAAATCCACTTGAGGGTCCTCCAACTGGTTACTACTAGTTGGGGAAACTCACCTTTCACCCACTTCTCCCACATGGTGACCTCTGACCTCACCTACTAAGGAAAATAACTAGAACAGCATTTTTTTTGTCAGATAAAATGCAACAAAAAATATGCAAAGCTATTGTTAATGTTTTTTTTTTTAAACACTTTTGTTTACAAGCAGATGGATTTCGACACGGTTTGTTAACCATTAGCCAATCTTGATTTCTCATGAGTTCAAATCAGGTGAAGACATCCAGCTGTTAGTTATGCCTTCACAAACTGGTAAATTCCAACATCCCACTTGGTTTGTGAATGCAGCATGAAATATTGAATTTAAGTTCTTATGGTAACACCCCACAAATCCTGTCTCTGGTTCCTATTGGCTGACATCAGTCTATCTGCAGTCCTGTCGAACTGCCAAACTGACCCCGATCAGCGTCGTAACGCAACTGAACCCCTATCTATTACAAGGTCTTTCAACTGGACGTCTGTCTGCATCCCTGTGATGCAATCAGTAGTGGAGGTGGCTTGCCTGGTGTCGTTGGGCCGTTCACCATTCCCACCTACAACATGTATTCAATTCATTCAAATACAACATTTACACAGCTAACATAGACTTGCCTAGTTACAGAAAAATATTGAAGGAAAAAATCTCTAAGAACACACAGCTCTGTACCTGCGCAATAAGGGGCTGTAGACATGCGTGTAAACGTTGTAAAAGGCCATATGAATTAAATACGTTTGGAGCAGTTTACCTGAGCTAGAATAAGTATTCTCGCTTATAAACTGTGCTGGCTGTGCGCTCATCAATGAACACGTTGAGGCATGCGGCTTAGCTCAGGGCCGTACTCATTACCAAAACCGTTATAGAACCAAGCATTTCACTACACCCGCATAACGTCTGATAAATATGTCTATGTGACCGATCAAATTTGCTTTTGATTTGCACCGTTTTTACCTTTTAAGAACCAAACGGAAGCAAACAGAGCAGAACGAGAGTTTCTATTGGACAAATTCAGGAAGGTTCCTCCCCGTTTCGTTCCATTTGCTTCCGTTTAATAAACTTTTGCAACAGAATCGGCGGAATGAAACACGACGTCAACCGCTGTATTCAATGTATAAGAGATCCGATTAAAAATCAAATATTATTTATATGAACACAACAAATACAAAAAAACAGAAATATACAAACAAGACTACATCAGCCTAACAGACAGGGGTATTACATATCAAAATTCATTTTCTATTTGTTAAATACTTTTTTGCTTTTTTGTTTTTATATTACTGATCATTTCTAAATAATATTTAAATTCTCTCTTAAATACTGTGAAAAGGGGTTCGTTCTCGCCACACTTCATTGTATGGATAAAGAATCTTACATGAAAGATAAACAAATGAACAATGAACGTTAATCAGGGCCCATATTTTGGATCAATATAAACATACTATCAGAGTGTCTCAGATGAACATGTGGAGAGATCCTATGCTGCTACTAGCCGCATGCCATGGAATATGCATTACCGTTTCTAGACAACTCCGTTATATAAAGTGTTCATTCTCTAAAGTTGCCGGGATGTGACGTGTCCTTATACTGGTACATTCGTAACAACTTAAAACATTACGAAACGTACATTCGATCAAATAAACATCACGTAGGAAATAAGCCATTCATTTTGTTTGTTGTCGTTGACCAAATTCGACTCTCTTTTATGATCGTCCATACAAAACCACGAGTTGCTTGGTGGGTGAAACGACGACAAAACGCACCTGCTGGAGGGAGACACGGTTTCCCCGATATGGGCCTCTCTCTTCCTCTCTGATCATACTTCGCGCCAAGGAGGATTTTATAAGGAGCTGCTCTGTCAACTGGTATCATCACAATCAATACGGAAACTCATTTATTTGGTTGATTATGGGAAGTCACGGCGTCTATGCATCGATTGTCCAAATCAACAACTCATTCCCTGACAAACAAAAAAAGTGATTGAGTATTGCATAGAAATGTGACGTTCTGCCGATTTGTCAGCTAACGTTAGCACGCATGTTGGTATTTTAGAGTACGCACACTAGCTAGCGGTGAGAATAAGCTAGTTAGCCAGCTAGATCCCACCTGTAATTGGCCCTATTTGMTTRTTTTTAGTAGGATTTCTAGCTAGCTAACTAGCTATCATGCTAATGAAAAACAATGCATGAAGCTAACTATTTTGCAAGTCAGTTGTTTACATGTGCAAACATGAAAGTGACAGTCGTCTTGACGATACTGACAACAAATGATGGCATCAAGTGGCATTTTACATGGGCAGATCATAAAGCTACGTATGTGATGGTACTAGAACTATAGCAACTGATAAAGCTAAGTATGTGATGGTACTAGAACTATAGCAACTGATGAAGCGAAGTTGGGCTCCCGAGTGGCGCAGCGGTTTTAGGCACTGCTGCGCAGCGCAAGAGGCGTCACTGCAGTCTCTGGTTCGAATCCAGGCTGCATCACATCCGGCCTTGATTGGGAGTCCCATAGGATGGCGCACTTTTATGCCCTCCGTCGTCCGGGGTAGGCCGGACGACGGATGACCATTAACTTGCCAAGTTAAATAAAGTTTAAATGTAAAGTATGTGATGGTATTAGAACTAGATACTGTATCTGGCCACGCCACATATCGCTCATGTGTAACTTTGCAATACGTGTCTTCAAATCAAATGTCATTTAACGTCTAGGATAAATCCCAAATTACAACGTATTCCTATACTTACTGTACTCCTATACTTACTGTACTCCTATACTTACTGTACTCCTATACTTACTGTATTCATATACTGTACTCCTATACTTACTTACTCCTACTTACTGTATTCGCATTACTGTACCTTACTATGTATCCTATACTTATGTACTCCTATACTACTAGTACTCCTATACTTACTGTATTTCATATACTGTATTCCTTACTTACTGTTACTCCTATACTTAGCTGTATTCAATATGTACTTACTCTGTACTCCTATACTTACTGTACTCCTATACTGTTATCCTATATTGTACTCCTATACTTACGTATTCAATATACTGACCGTATCCTTCCTATACTTACTGTTATTCCTATACTTACTGTATTCCCTATACTTACTGTACTCCATATACTTACTGTTACTTCGCTTTATTCCTCTGCTGTATCTCTCTAATTACTGTATTCCTATACTTACTGTATTCCTATACTTACTGATTCCTTACTTTACTGTATCCTATATTACTGTAATTCCTATACTTACTGCTTATAGTTTCCTAACTACTGTACTTAGTATTCCTATACTTACTGTATCCTATACTTGCTGTATCCTTCACTACTGTATCTATATCCTTACTAGTATTCTATACTTACTTAACCTTACCTATATTCTGATCCATACTTTTGTATTTACAACCACTGATTACCACCTATAGTGCATTATATAGGGAATAGGGTGCCAATTAGGCACAGTGGACAATTTACTCTCTCCTCTCCCCCTTTCCCATTCTCAGGACATCAGGCGGTTCTTTGTGTCAAGCAAACCCGCCAGCACAGAAACCATCTCAGTTGATGGAACCCTCAAACACAAGAAGGGTCCACGAAGAAGAAGAGGAAGAAGTCCGTCTCAACAGACGAAAAGTGAAGAAAAGAAAGCTGCCACCAAGGTATATATTATTATTATAGACCAGAGTCCTCTAGTCAGTGAACTGGGTCGACCACCAAGTAATATATTATGAATAGACCAGAGTGCTCTAGTCAGTGGAACTGGTTCGGACCACCAAGGTTATTATCTAATTATAGACCAGAGTCTCTAGTCAGTGAACTGGTCGACCACAGGTAATATATTATTATTATAGACCAGAAGTCTCTAGTCAGTGAACTGTCGACCACAAGGTATAAAATTTTTATTAGACCAGAGTCCTCTAGTCAGTGAACTGGTTCGACCAACAAGGTATATATTATTATAGACCAGAGTCTCTAGTCAGTGAACTGGTCGACACCAAGGTATATTTATTTATAGACAGAGTCCTCTAGTCAGTGAAGCTGGTCGGACCACCAAGGTATATATTATTATAGACCAAGTCTCTAGTCAGGGTGAAACTGTCGCCACCAAGTGTATATATTATTATAGACCAGAGTTCTAGTCGTGAACTGGTCGCCCCAAGGTCCTATATTATTATAGACCAGAGTCTCTAGTCAGTGAACTGGTCGGCCAACCAAGGTATTATCTTAGTAAGACCAGAGTTCTAGTCAGTTGAACTGGTCGACCACCAAGGTATATATTATATTATAGACCAGAAGTCTCTAGTCATGAACTGGTCGACCACCAAGGTATATATGATTATAGACCAGAGTCCTCTAGTCAGTGAAACTGGTCGACACCAAGGTATATATTATTATAGACCAGGAGTCTCTAGTCAGTGAAACTGGTCGACCACAAGGTATATATTTATTATAGACCAGAAGTTCTCTATCAGTGAACTGGTCGGCCACCAAGGTATATATTATTATAGACCAGAGTCTCTAGTCAGTGAACTGGTCAACCACCAAGGGTTATCATTATTTATCGACAGAGTCGTCATTAGTCAGTGAATGCACCACCAGGATATTTATATAACAGCTCTGTCATGAAGGCCACCAAGGTATATATTATTATAGACCAGAGTCTCTAAGTTCAGTGAACTGTGCCCACCAAGGTATATTTATTATAAGACCAGAGTCTCTAGTCAGTGACACTGGTCGACCACCAAGGTATATATTATATGCCAAGTCTCTAGGGTCCAGTGAACTGGTCACCAGTTTTATAAGCACCGAGTCTAGTGTAATTTGACCAAGGTATATTTATAGACCAGACGTCTCTAGTCCAGTGAATGGTCGGCGCTAGCTTCTATATCCAGCCACAAAGTGCCAAACCCCGCCTAATTCTACAATTTCTTAAGCCCAACCACACTGCTCAGCTTACGACTACAATGACTATGATTATAATGACGCATGGTGGTGAAGATGATGGTGTGGTGAGGATGAGGAAGATGGTGAGGATGATGGTGGTGGAGGATGGTGGTGGGGGATGATGATGGATTATAATGACCATGTTGGTGAACACGATGATGAGAATGGTGGTGAGGATGATGGGTGGTGATGTTGATGATTGATGATGATGTGTGTCCAGATCACCAGCCCCAAGTGGAGAAGAAGAAGAAGGGAAGTGAAAGAAGAGAAAGAGCGGGCTGTCATTGAGTCAGGTAATTAATTGATGACTGGGCCCTCTCTGCCTCTGACTGGCCCCTCTGACTGCCCTCTGACTCCCTCTGGCCCTCTGACTGGCCCCTCTGACTGCCGCTGCCCCTCTGACTGCCCCCTCTGATGGCCCCTCTGACTGGCCCCTCTGACTGGCACCCTCTGACTTGGCCCTCTGACTGGCCCTCGACTGGCCCTCTGACCTGGCCCCTCGACTGGCCCCTTCTGACTGGCCCCTCTGACATGGCCCTCTGACTGGCCCCTTCTGACTGGCCCCTCTGACTGCTCTGACTCCCTCTGACTGGCCCCTCTGACGTGGCCCTCTGGACTGGCCCCTCTGACTGCCTACTGCCCTCTGATGGACTGCCTCTTGCTGGCCCCTCTGACTGGCCCTCCTGACTGGCCCGTCTCTGAGACAGTACGTCTTCTTGAGACAGGTGAGACAGACTAGACTCCATACGCGGGAGAAATAACCGGGCGTACACGAAATTAACGGCAGAAGAACAGAACTAAACCGGGATAAATGAATCATACTTGACAGACGTCTAGTTATATCCATTTACTTTTCCCTTTTGTTTACCTCTCTCTCTCCTCTCTCCCCCTCCTGACTCCCTCCTCCTTACCCCTCCCCTTTCTCCCTCCTCCCTCCCTCCCTCCCCCCCCTCTCCTCCTCCTCTCTGTAGATTCAGACAGTGATGAACTTCCTGTCTCTGAAAAAGTTCCAGTGGCGTAAACCCCAGGGGAATGGCGTGACCAAACCAGGGAAGGCCCGCACCGGGACCAAAGAGCAGCACAGGTCCCCCCGAAACCCAACCCTGCTCACCGCCACCCGGGAAAGGAGGGATAAAGAAGATCTCCTCCAGCCCCCGTTACCCCTAAATCAGACGCCCCCGCAGACCAAACGCACCCCCACCTCGTCCATGGACACTTTGGCAGTGGAAGTGTCCAGCGCTCGGACAAGAAACTGGTAGCCAGTACCAAGAGGAAAAGCTGTGAGTTAAGGACCCCTGAATTATTCCCCTTCATTATCTCTCTACTCTCCTCCGAGCCTTACTCAGACGCCAGGTCTAGTCTGACAGTTGTGATGGACAAGGGGGCTACAAAGTTTAGCCGAACTATGAGGACCGTCTAGTATGTAGTCTGACTAGTTGTTGATGATGAGACCAGGTCTAGTATGAGTCTGAACGAGTTGTGATGCATGAG
>NW_019947012.1:20567-25705 GCF_002910315.2 Salvelinus sp. IW2-2015 | reverse complement strand
GTGGGGCAGGGTTGTTGACGGTGTGGCAGGGTTGTTGACAGTGTGGCAGGGTTGTTGGGAACCACTAGTATAGACCATACGTCATTTAAACTGTTGCTATATAGTGACTATAGCATAATACACCTCAACATTATTTATTAAGGGTACTGCTTTTTTTATTCACAATAATCATAACTCTCATTTGCTAAATTAAAGATCACAATCATTTTCTAGATATGATTTTTCGCAAAAGATGCAATTCCTAGGAAAGGCTTTTAAAATATTTTTCCAATGAAAAAATACCATGTTTTTAAATTTAGCTTGTTCTTTATTGCACTTCACTGATAAAATACTCCCTAAAATGTAATTTGGTTTGATCTGATTGGTGTGCTCTGATCTGGGACCTTTGATCCTGCATGGCAACAGTGTTGGCTCCTCCTCCGCCACCATGTGACCTGTGTGAGCCAGTAACATGCCTCCTGTATGTAGCCTTCTGTTTACCTTTAGGGAGAACCTGATCAGTATCAACGAGCTCATCACCGTCATGAGGCAGATCCAGAACATTCCAGAGCACAAGCTGCAGAGCATCGCTGACGCTCTCGACGACAACAAGGACGGGAAGATCGACATTGATGATGTCATCAAGGTATGTGTTGTTGGGCCAATCGGAAGGACCTCTGGCCGCGTCTTCTCAGCCAATCAGCTGAATGAAAGACAGACAGGTGGTGGACAGCAAATGAACGCTAACCCAATGTGTGTGTCGTTGTGTGTTATTGTAGTTGGTGGAGTTGATTGACAAGGAGGACATTGACATCAACACCAGCCAGGTAGCAGAAATCATGGTGATGCTGCAGAAGGAGGAGAAGCTGCAAGAGAAGGAGAAGGCCCAGAAGGAGCAGGCTGCTAAGTTAAATAACTAGCCCACAGAAGAGGCTCTGCTTGGGGGAGGAAACCGCTTCCGAGATGACCTAACTGGAGCTCATCTCTGGACCCCAGACCGCCGTATACCCTGACCCTAAACTGACCCTGACCAGCACCATGAGCTACCAGCCACCCACTCTAAACAGTTTCTTCCAACAGAATTAGAGGTTGACTTTTTGTTCAGAAATTTGTTTCAGAAAGTATTTTGTGCCCTTAATGAACATTATCTCAACTTATCCCAAAGTACCCCGAAATTATACTCAAACAACATAGTCTTAGAAACAAATGATGTTTCTGGGACCCAAGCTATCTATCTAGTGGTAGTACTGGGACCCAAGCTATCTAGTGGTAGTACTGGGACCCAAGCTATCTAGTGGTAGTACTGGGACCCAAGCTATCTAATGGTAGTACTGGGACCCAAGCTATCTATCTAATGGTAGTACTGGGACCCAAGCTAGCTATCTAGTGGTAGTACTGGGACCCAAGCTATCTAGTGGTAGTACTTGGTTAGATATGCTTTATCTCAGCCATGTGTGAAACTCCTTGCAGGGAAGGGTGAGTGTCTGGGTTTCCGCTCCAATAAGGAACTCCCCTCACCTGGTTGTCTAGGTCTTAATTGAAAGCAAAAAGCAAAAACCTGCAGACACTCGACCTTACGTGGAATGAGTTTGACACCCCTGATCTAGGCCTTCAACCTTCAATAAGGTTGAGGCAACAATGATATGATATAACAGGGTCTCCTATCGTACCGCTACAGTTTACAAAACAAGTACACCATCCTGATATGGAGCTCCACCCCCTTCAGCTCTCAGAACAGCCTCAATTCGTCACGGCATGGACTCTACAGTTTGTCCAAAGCTTTCCACAGGGATGCTGGTCCATGTTGACTCCAATGCTTCCCACAATTGTGTCAATTTGTCTGGTCCACCACCCAAAGGACATCCAATCTTGATACACACGTGAAAAACTCAGCAGCGTTGCAGTTCTTGACACAAACCGCTGCGTCTGGCACCTACTACCACACCCCGTTCAAAGTCACTTAAATATTCTGTCTTGCCCATTCACCCTCAATGGCACACATACACAATCCATGTCTCAAGGCTTAAAAATCCTTCTTTAACCCGTCTCCTCCCCTTCATCTACACTGAATTGAAGTGGATTTAACAAGTGACATCAATAAGGGATCATAGCTTTCACCTGGTCAGTCTGTCATGGAAAGAGCGGGTGTTCCTAATGTTTTGTACATTCAGTGTATATAGCCATACTTTAGAACCTGGATAATGGCTCTGGTGAGGTCTGAGATGAACCAGCTTGCCTTCCATTCATTCAACCATCAAAGGAATGATTTGTTCTTCAAGATCACTCCTCGACTTTGCACACTAAATCTCATTCATTTATTCCACTCAGCCCAATTTGCTTTTTATTGAACTTTATTTAGTAAAAAAAAAAAAACTTTATTTCGTTGTTTTTTTTTGAGCTCCTGATGTTAATACGTGTTTACTGAGTTGTTGCTATTTATTGTGTTGAATGTAACATCAAGATGTAGGTAATGCATTTTAGAGGCTTTAGGGTTCGTCACCAAAGGGACCGCATTACTTATAGGAGTCTATGATCTGTCAAAGTTCTACTGTACACTATACCTGATGTTAGGAGAGACGGACCTGCCCGGTCTCTTTGACCAGAACCTTATCATTTTCAAACCAATTCTGACTGACTAAAGAAGCAGTCAAATGTAATAAAACCAATAATCGGTTGTATTGATCTGCATGGAGCACAGGGTGAGAGTCTGACCAATCAGCATCTTGGCCTTGAATAGAACCAAACATTATGGATACTGTCAAAGATGTATCGTTGTTTTTGATGAGTATATAATATTCTGCCCACTTTGACTTGAGTACTTGACCTTGTTTGTTACTCATTCCAAGGAGGTGTTGCGTGTATAGAGTTAGTTTGGTGGAGTTGTAGTGGACATCAGAATGCCTGTCTCATACATGTTGATTTTAGATCAGAGAAGTGTACGAGCCTGCTGCTGGTTCGGAGGGTGAGAAGGTCAGGAGAAGGATATTGAGATGGTACCTTTAATCCATTCCTGAACTACATTGGGGTTTGCTGTGACGCTAGAGGGTTGGCTGTCGTCTGTTAGGTACATATATTATCAGTGCAGACTAGGAATGGGCGGTCCTCTTAACCCGGGATTTACAGTATTACCGGTTTAGTACACAAGTGGGCACCCAAAAATCCCATTGGGCGTCTTATTAGCAGAATGCTAACAAAATTAGCAAAGGTAATAGCATGCAGGCTGCTACCTAAATATGCTAACGAGCGCAAACAAAAATAAGTTAATTGCAAAGACATGCAGTCCAGCTCATGAAATTCTACGTATATACGTAGGTAGGCACTACCGAATGTAATTTTTGGTGAGTTTGTACATTTACAAGGGAATGTGAATTAGAGACATTGTGCAAATGAACAGTACTGACTCTGGAGCAGCATGTGTACACGCTGTGTCTGTGTGGAGTCTGGAGTTGCTAGGGCAACGGCCTGCCTGCTCTGCTTAGAAGATGGGGGCGGAGCAGATGAGAGGAAATGAAATCAAGAGAGAGCAGTGGCAGCTGTACAGAACTGATCCAAAGGGCTTTGACCACTTAGTCATGGCAGAAAGGGATGCTCCCTCACCTTATTAATTTAGCCACTTAGAAAACTAGCAAGTTTAATTCAGCATTTTTGAATCAGGAAAAAAAGAAAATGCATTAAATATCTTTCGGAGTTTTGTAAACACGTTTCTAAAATGCTTCTTATTGTAATTTCTGCTTCAGTTGCACTTCTAAACTCATAATTCAGGACCAGGCCTTCTATCAGCAGGCAGCGCTCTGACTGACCTCTTCTATCAGCAGGCAGCGCTCTGACTGACCTCTTCTATCAGCAGGCAGCGCTCTGAGCTGACCTCTTCTATCAGCAGGCAGCGCTCTGACTGATATGGGGATACTTTTCTCAGTGTAGCCAGACTATTTTTCTCCTGTTTAACTTCAAGCAAAACATTAGCTAGCTGTAGCTGCCTACATTCTTCCTATGGTAGGTCTAAACATTAGAAATATGTTGGCCATGCATCATTTTTGCTAAAAATACATTGCTTTTTCATTGTAAGCTCATTTACTTTTTTGTCTGTCAGACAAATATCATTACACTTCTGTTGTCATCTGATGAAAATTAAGCTGTTTTCAGCCTAATGTGTTGCAACGATGTATTTTCTGAAGGAAAACTAGTTGCACGTCCCTGGTCTCTATTGAAGCAAAAAAAGACTTTCAATATAAAACGTGACCCCTGACAATACACAGCTGGACTCACCTGCTCCTGCTTTCTCCTGTTGTGCTATTTTACAAACAAACACGTGACTGGGTCAGCGGTTCTGGGGAACTATGGTAACTATGGTAAGCTGCAGTCTGCTGTATCTCCTAATGTATTGCACAAGTTGAGTACAGGCATTTACTTTAAAAAAATCTACAAATATTAAAATGTATTGGAAAAACTTCAAAGAAATAGTTTCAGATATGATATATACGGTATACCGCCAAAGCCTTGTTCAGGAGGTGTCTTCAACCACTAAGAGGACAGAGGAAGGTGTAGAGGAGGAGTCAATTGCACACAAGGTCCAACCAAAATTTGACTTACGCTTTTAACCCAACTCCTCCGAAAGAGACACATTCTACATACAGGTATTGGAGAGGTGCAGGGGCCACACTGTGCGCCCAGGGAGCTGTTGTTGTGGGGGGTTAAGTGCCTTGCTCAAGGGCACAACGGCAGGTAGTGGCATCTAGGTTTTGATACCAGCAACCTTCCAGCTGACTTGCCAGATATTTCTGGTCGGTCCGGGKTTCAAACTGGCAACCCTCCGGCTGCTGGCTGGCCTCTCTAACCGCAAGGGGGAAATTATTTCATGGCGTTTTTAATTGCACTATAGTCTATTAGTCTAATAATCAAATACATGTTTGTTGTTCATGTGGACTCAGGCTGTATCTGACCATGTACACTGGTTCTGAGATACTAGAGAAGACAATATTTGAAGCAATAAGTAATTCCGTTTTTATTGGAGAGATATTAAGTGTACGATATGTTGGTTTGTTTTTCAATTTGAGGGCGTACATTGTAATAGCTAATTTATCGTCTGAGGAAATGCTATTTTAGTGGATAGTGTTTCAGATTGGGATTATTTTTTAAAGTTGAAGTCATCTGCACATCTA
>NW_019947012.1:0-18365 GCF_002910315.2 Salvelinus sp. IW2-2015 | reverse complement strand
GACTGGCAGCAGGTTAGGGTGAGTAATCAGTTACTATCCAGCCTGACTGGCAGCATGTTAGGGTGAGTAATCAGTTACTATCCATCCTGACTGGCAGCAGTTAGGGTGAGTAATCAGTTACTATCCATCCTGACTGGCAGCAGTTAGTGGGAGTAATCAGTTACTATCCATCCTGACTGGCAGCAGGTTAGGGTGAGTAATCAGTTACTATCCATCCTGACTGGCAGCTTAGGGTGAGTAATCAGTTACTATCCATCCTGAGGCAGCAGGTTAGGGGAGTAATCAGTTACTATCCAGCCTGACTGGCAGCAGGTTAGGGTGAGTAATCAGTTACTATCCATCCTGACTGGCAGCATGTTAGGGTGAGTAATCAGTTACTATCCACCTGACTGGCAGCAGGTTAGGGTGATAATCAGTTACTATCCAGCCTGACTGGCAGCAGGTTAGGTGAGTAATCAGTTACTATCCGCCTGACTGGCAGCAGTTAGGTGAGTAATCAGTTACTATCCATCCTGATGGCAGCAGGTTTAGGGTGAGTATCAGTTACTATCCATCCTGACTGGCAGCATGTTAGGGTGAGTAATCAGTTACTATCCATCCTGACTGGCAGCAGGTTAGGTGAGTAATCAGTTATATCTCACTGACTGGCAGCATGTGAGGTGAGTAATCAGTTACTATCCAGCCTGACTGGCAGCATGTTAGGGTGAGTAATCAGTTACTATCCAGCCTGACTGGCAGCAGGTTAGGGTGAGTAATCAGTTACTATCCAGCCTGACTGGCAGCATGTTAGGGTGAGTAATCAGTTACTATCCAGCCTGACTGGCAGCATGTAGGTGAGTAATCAGTTACTATCAGCCTGACTGGCAGCATGTTAGGGGGAGTAATCAGCTTACTATCCATCCTGACTGGCGCAGGTTAGGGTGAGTAATCAGTTACTATCCAGCCTGACTGCAGCAGGCTAGCAGTACCTATCGTAACTGTTAGTAACCTATAGGTTGTATAGCATCAGATTGGCAGTGGTGATGGAGAGGACAGGGACAACAAAACAGAACTGACTGGAATCTAAGTTCTAGAAGATAATTCTGTAATAGTTCTATTGAAGTCTGTTCTACACTCTCTGTAGAAGGCTAGTTACTAGAGCTCGGTCCGTTCATATATGAATATTATGCACTGCTTTAGTTTTATGTTTTAATGACCATCGCACCAAACTGGTTAGAGGATTAAATTAGGTTTGAGAGTTTAACCCGACCCTAAATTAGGTTTGAGAGTTTAAGCTGACCCCTGACCCTATATTAGGTTTGAGAGTTAACCCTGACCCTAATTAGGTTTGAGAGTTTAACCCCTGACCCTGACCCTAAATTAGTTTTGAGAGTTTAACCCTGACCCTAAATTAGGTTTGAGAGGCAAGACGTTGCAGTATAATGACATTCACTACTTTAAATGTTTATGAAAATAAATCCAATGTTCTTAATAACCTGTGCTTATATTGCAGATATTGTATAATTGTTTATTTAATGTTTATTTAATCAAACTGAAAAGTTGAATAACATTTTGAACATGATTCAGATGACTTGGTAGCGATAGTTTACTTCAACATTAGTTCAAATCAGAGCTTTTTTTGTCAAATCAAATCTTTATGTAAATAATTAACTTTTACATAAACTGGCACAAGTGTTGAATAAACTTTGGTTGATCCTGAATGATTGTGTTCATTTTTTTGTTTATTTTTTATTTCTCATGCAAGTGTCATGGAATGATCCATCCAACAAGCTTATGACCGCTAACCTGAACATAACCCTAACCACCCATAACCCCTAACCCCACACCATAACCCTAACCACCCCTAACCATAACCCCTAACCCCAACCATAACCCTAACCATAACCCTAACCACCCTAACCTCAACCATAACCCTAACCACCCCTAACCTCAACAAATAACCCTAACCACCCCTAACCTCAACTATAACCTAACCACCCCTAACCTCACCATAACCCTAACCACCCATAACCCTAACACCCCTAACCTCAACCATAACCCTAACCCAACCATAACCCTAACCACCCCTAACCCCAACTATAACCCTAACCACCCCTAACCCTAACCACCCCTAACCTAACACCCCTAACCCCAACTTAACCCTAACCACCCCTAACCCAAACCATAACCACCCCTAACCCTAACCTCAACCATAACCACCCCTAACCGTCAACCATAACCCCAACCCTCAACCACCCCTAACCTCAACCATAACCCTAACTACCTACCACCCCTAACCATAACCCTAACCTCCATAACCTAACCCAACATAACCCTAACCCAACCATAACCCTAACCTCAACCATAACCCTAACCACCCTAACCTCAACCATAACCCTAACTAACCCTAACCTCAACCATAACCCAACCACCCTAACCTCAACCATAACCCTAACAATCCCTAACCCCCCCTACACCTCAACCATAACCCTAACACCCTCACCCAACCATACCACCTAACCTCAACCCATAACCCTCAACCACCCCTAACCTCAACCATAACCCTAACCACCCCTAACCTCAACCACCCTAACCCTCAACCATAACCATAAACCCCAATACCACCCATAACCCTCAACCATAACCTAACCACCCTAACCTCAACCATAACCCTAACCACCCCTAACCTCAACATAACCCTAACCACCCCTAACTCAACCATAACCCTAACTCACCCATAACCCTCACCACCCCTAACCTCAACCATTAACCCTAACCTCAACCATAACCCTAACCACCCCTAACCCCAACTATACCCTAACCACCCCTAACCCTAACCACCCCTAACCCTAACCACCCCTAACCCCAACTATAACCCTAACCACCCCTAACTCCAACCATAACCACCCTAACCCTAAACCTCAACCATAACCACCCCTAACTCAACCATAACCCTAACCACCTAACCACCCCTAACCCTCACCATAACCCTAACCTAACCCAACCCATACCCTAACCAAACCCTACACCTCACCATAACCCTAACCTCAACCATAACCCTAACCCTCAACATAACCCTACCCTAACCATAACCCTAACCACCCTAACCTCAACCATACACCTAACTAACCCTAACCTCAACCATAACCCTAACCACCCCTAACCTCAACATAACCTAACTTAACCCTAACCACCCCTAACCTCAACCATAACCCTAAACCACCCCTAACCTCAACCATAACCCTAACCTCAACCATAACCCTAACCACCCTAACCTAACCATACCTAACAACCCCTAATCCTCAACCACCTCTAACCTCACCTAACCATAACCTAACCCCTAACCTCAACCTAACCCTAACACCCCTAACCCTAACATTAACCCTAACCACCCTAACTCACCATAACCCAACCACCCCTACCTCAACCATAACCCTAACTAACCCTACCCTACTAACCATAACCTAACTAACCGCAACCACCCTAACCAACCCTAACCTCAACCTAACCCTAACCTCAACCATAACCCTAACACCCCTACCTCAACATAACCCTAACTAACCTAACCCCCTAACCTCACCAATAACCCTAAACCCCCCTAACCCAACCATAACCCTAACTAACCCGTAACCTCTAACCATAACCCTAACTAACCCAACCACCCTAACTCTCAACCCTAACCCTCAACCATAACCCTAACAACCCTAACCACCCCTAACCCACAACCATACCCCCCTAACCACCCTAACCTCAACTATAACCTAACACCCCCTACCTCAACCATAAACCTACCACCCCATACCCCAACCCAACCATAACCCTAACCACCCCTACCTCAACTATAACCAACCACCCCTAACCATAACCTAACCACCCCCTAACCTCATACCATAACCCTATACCACCCCAACTAACCAACCACTAACCACCTAACCTCAACCATTCCACCTAACCACCCCTAACTCAACCATTCCCTAACCACCCTGAACTCACCATAACCCTAACTAACCCTAACACCCATAACCCTAACCACCCCTAACCCCAACACCCATAACCCTACTACCCTAACACCCCTAACCCCAACCAGAACCCCTATCCCTCCTGCCTTGCCAGCAGTGGTGGAAAAGTACTCAATTGTCTTGAGTAAAAGTAATGATACTGTCCCTTATAGGAAATGAGTAAAAGTAATGATACTGTCCCTTAATAGGAAATGACTCCAGGAAACATAAAGATACTGTCCTTAATAGGAAATGACTCCAGAAACAATGATACTGTCCCTAATAGGAAATGACTTCCAGGAAACAATGATACTTGTCCCCTTAATAGGAAATGACTCCAGGAAACAAAGATACTGTCCCTTAATAGGAAATGACTCCAGGAAACATAAGATACTGTCCTTAATAGGAAATGACTCCAGGAAACAAAGATACTGTCCCTTAATAGGAAATGACTCCAGGAAACAATGATACGTCCCTTAATAGGAAATGACTCCAGGAAACAAGATGCTTCCTTAATAGGAAATGGACTCCAGGAAACAATGATACTGTCCCTTAATAGGAAATGCCTCCAGGAAAACAAAGATTACTTGTCCCTTAATAGGAAATGACTCCAGGAACACAAAGATACTGTCCCTTAATAGGAAAATGACTCCAGGAACAAAGATACTGTCCCTTAATAGGAAATGACTCCAGGAAACAATGATACGTCCCTTAATAGGAAATGACTCCAGGAAACAAATATACTGTCCTTAATAGGAATGATCCAGTAAACATAAAAGATATTTTGTCCCTTAATAGGAAATGACTCCAGGAAAACAAAGATACTGTCCCTTATAGGAAATGACTTCCAGTAACAAAGATACTGTCCCTTAATAGGAAATGACTCCAGGAAACAAGATAACTGTCCCTTAATAGGAAAGTGACTCCCGAAACACAAGATAACTGTCCCTTAATAGGAAATGACTCTCAGTAAACAATGATATCGTCCCTTAATAGGAAATGACTACAGTAAACAAAGATAAATGTCCCTTAATAGATACTCCAGGAACATAAAGATCTGTCCTTAATCGGAATGACCAGGAAACAATGATACTGTCCCTTAATAGGAAATGACTCCAGTAAACATAAAGATACTGTCCCTTAATAGGAAATGATCCAGGAAACAATGATACTGCCCTTAAATGGAAATGACTCCAGGAAACAATGATACTGTCCCTTAATAGGAAATGACTCCAGGAAACAAAAGATATGTCCCTTAATCAGGAAATGACTCCAGGAGACACAAAGATACTGTCCTTAATAGAAATGACTCAGGAAACAATGATCTGTCCCTTAATAGGAAATCGACTCCGTAAACATAAAGATACTGTCCCTTAATAGGAAATGACTCCAGGAAACAATGATACTGTCCCTTAATAGGAAATGACTCCAGGAAACAATGATACTGTCCCTTAATAGGAAATGACTCCAGGAAACAAGATACTGTCCCTTAATAGGAAATGACTCCAGGAACAAAGATACTGTCCCTTAATAGGAAATGACTCCAGAACACATAAAGATACTGTCCTTAATAGGAAATGACTCCAGTAAGAGGTGAGTCACGCAGTACTACTTGAGTAAAAGTATAGCTTTAAATATACTTAATTATCAAAAGTAAAGTATTTACAATACATTTTTAATTTATAGATATCCAGGGGCACACACCAACACTCAGACATCCATTTACAAACAAAACATTTTGTGTCTTTTTGTCCGCAGATCAGAGGCCTTAAGGATGACCAGGAATGTTCTCTTAATGGGTGAATTGGACCATTTTCATGTCCTGCTAAGCAAAGCATTTGAAATGTAATGAGTACTTTTGGGTATCAGGGAAAATGTCTGCAGTAAAAGTACATTCTTTTCATTAGAAATGTAGTGAAGTAAAAGTTGTCAAAAATATAAAGTACAGAACCCATTAGGAATCGCTCCTCTATTGTTCCTCTAGTACTGCTACTGATGCTAGTATGATGCTAGTATGCTACTGATGCTAGTACTGCTACTGATGCTAGTACTGCTACTGATGCAGTACTGCTCTGATGCCATTACTGCGACTACTGGATGCTAGTACTTGATGCTGACGATGACTGCTACTGAAGCTATGGCCAGAGCAAGGTTGCAACACTACTTCTAGTGTTCAGAGCAATGACGTAACTGATTGAAACGCTAGTAGCGCGTACCGCTAACTAGCTAGCCATTTCACATCCGTTACCACCTAGTACTGCTACTGATGCTAGTATGATGCTAGTGCACTCGCTACTGATGCTAGTACTGCTGGCTATGATGCGTAGGACTTGCTACTGATGCCTAGCTAACTGCTACTGATGCTAGTACTGCCATACTGATGCTATGTACTGCTACTCTATGCTAGTATTGATGCTAGTACTGCTACTGATGCTAGTACACTATGATCGCCAGTGCTTGCTACTACTGATGCTAGTACTGCTACTGATGTAGTACTGCTACTGAGGCTAGTATTGATGCTAGTACTGTACTGATGCAGTATAGATGCTAGTACTGCTACTGATGCTGAGTAGCGCTACTGATGCTAGTACATCGGCTTACTGATGGCTAGTTGGCTGACTGATCTAGTAGGCTGCTACTTTGATGCTAGTACTGCTACTGAGAGCTAGTATGCTTGATGCTAGTACTGTGAGACTGTACCTACGATGCTAGTACTGCTTACTACTGATGCTAGTACTGCTACTGATGCTAGTATTGATGCTAGTATTGATGCTAGTACTGCTACTGATGCTAGTACTGCTACTGATGCTAGTACTGCTACTGATGCTAGTACTGCTACTGATGCTAGTACTAGTGCTAGTACTGCTGCTGATGCTAGTACTGATGCTAGTACTGATGCTAGAACTGCTACTGATGCTAGTACTAAGATATGGAAAATAGGAGTGGCAATATCTTCTGCTATTATCCTCAATCATTTTCCATCCAGATTGTCAGACCCCGGTGGCTTGTCATTTTTGCTAGACAACAATAATTTGTTTCACCTCTTCCACACTGACTTTACAGAATTGAAAATTACAATGCTTGTCTTTCATAATTTGGTCAGATATACTTGGATGTGTAGTGTCAGCGTTTGTTGCTGGCATGACATCCCTGAGTTTGCTTATCTTGCCAATGAAAACATCATTAAAGTAATTGGTAATATCAGTGGGCTTTGTGATGAAGGAGCCATCTGATTGTTAATGATGGAGCTGAGGTGCTCCAAAGCCTTTTACTGTCATTCTTTTACATTTTTGGGGGTGTTTCATAGTATTTTTTTATTTAGTAAATATTTAATTTCACCCAGAAAATATACTTCTCTGTATATCACTTCAACACAGCATAATGTATTGTATAATGTCATCATAACTCCATAAGGTGCACATTCTATAGGGAAGCTTGTTATTTATGTAGCTTACTACCACTGTAGCCTCTGTCACAGGGGCGTCCGAGGCTCGACTACCTCCTGTAGCCTCTGTCACAGGGGCTCTGAGGCTACTACCTCTGTAGCCTCTGTCACCAGGGCGCTCCGAGCTACTACCACTGTAGCCTCTGTCAAGGGGCGTCCGAGGGTCTACTACCTCTGTAGCCTCTGTCACCGAGGGCGTCGAGGCTACTACCTCTGTAGCCTCTGTCACAGGGCGTCCGAGGCTACTACCTCTGTAGCCTCTGTCACAGGGGCGTCCGAGGCTACTACCACTGTAGCCTCTGTCACAGGGGCGTCCGAGGCTACTACCTCTGTAGCCTCTGTCACAGGAGCGTCGAGGCTACTACCTCTGTGCCTCTGTCACAGGGCGTCCGAGGCTACTACCTCTGTACCTCTGTCACAGGGGCGTCCGAGGGGCTACTACCACTGTAGCCTCTGTCACAGGGCGTCGAGGCTACACCTCTGAGCCTCTGTCACAGGGGGCGTCCGAGCGTACTACCTCTGTTAGCCTCTGTCACGAGCGTCCGAGGCTACTACCCTGTAGCCTCTGTCACAGGGGCGTCCGAGCTACTACCTCTGTAGCCTCTGTCACAGGGGCGTCCGAGGCTACTACCTCTGTAGCCTCTGTCACAGGGGCGTCGCAGGCTACTACCTCTGTAGCCTCTGTCACAGGGGCGTTCGAGGCTGAACTACCTCGTGTTAGCCTCCTCTGTCACAGGGGCGTCAGAACCATGCTGTATATTATTCTACATGATGTTAACCATGCTGTATATTGCTGTATATTATTCTACATGATGTTAACCATGCTGTATATTGCTGTATATTATTCTACATGATGTTAACCATGCTGTATATTATTCTARATGATGTTAACCATGCTGTATATTATTCTACATAATGTTAACCATGCTGTATAATCTATACTCTGATATTGGTTGTCTGGATTCCTGATAATGCATTGTTCCAATTGGTTAATTCCCCCTCCTCTCCCCTGTAACTATTCCCCAGGTCATTGCTGTAAATGAGAATGTGTTCTCAGTAATCTTAACTGCTAAAATAATTGTTATCATTCTTCCATCTCATGACATGTGAATGTAGTTCTAGATGATATGACTATCCTGGTCCTATATGGTTGAGTTGGTATAGCATGGTGCTTGCACGGCCYTGGTTCAATTCCCAGGACCACCCATACATAAAATGTATGCACGCATTACTGTAAGTCACTTTGGATAAAAGCGTCTGCTAAATGGCATATTATTGATGTTATTATTAGATCATAACTGGTCTGCTCTATATCTATAATGTAGTCCACTGAGGTCCATTTCATAGTTGGTATCATTACCTGTGAAAGCATACAGGTTTCTGTCTGTCTCCTTTTCCTCCCTGTTTTGGCCCATATGTATCAAACTTCTCGGAGTACTGCCTTTCAGATCACACTTAATGTTATGGACAGGAGGGYCATGAGCACTGCTACTCTGAGACCTTTGATATAAACAAGCCCTGCTCTCTCCGCTGTCATTATTTGCTCTGTACAGTGATGCTTATAGTTTCACTTTCAAACTAAAGACTGAATGTTTTCGTACTGCTCTGAAATGTCTTGATACTTACTGTTGGCTTTATGATGCAATAAAACAACTAACACAACCTTATCCTGTGTGTTTAATTCTTCCCCATATAAACACCCTTTCTGGGGGCTTGATTCAATCCGTAACGCTGAATATCCGCGATTGAATTGTAAACATAATTTCCGATTGAGCTGAAATATGCAGCATTTACCATGAATGCAGTTTCTGCAAATGCAGGAACATGACCTTTTGAAGAGCAACTGAAAARGCCCTGTGGKATTGATYTAAGTCAGAAACATTTATTCTGGTGTCTAAATGGATTTGAAATTGGATGATAAAGTCAGTCTCGTCTAAAACGTAGTTTGGAACCTCAGTGCTTGGTCCCTCTGTTTAGATTATGTTTATAAGAACTGAGGTCTGGGCGTTCCTATACTTTAGTTTACCTTTAGTCAGAAGTATGCTGGTATTACACTTACATGGTTACGTGGCATATACTCCCATGCATTGGCTACTGAAAACATGGTACTGGAATCTCAATACAAATACAGGACTGGATGTATGGATATTCACTCCATGGGCTACTGTAAAACATGGTCTGAATCCACAGTACCATATCAGACTGGATTATGGCATATACTCCCTGTCTGTACTGTAAACATGGTCGGAACCACATACAATAGACGGACTGGATATGGCATATCACTCCAACTGGTCGGCTACTGGTAAAATGGATATGAATCCCAATAAATACACGGACTGGATTATCATTCACTCCCCATTCGCTCTAGTAGAAACATGGTACTGGAATCCCACATCCAATAAATGACTGATTAGCATAATGTTCACTACAATTATGGCCACATGATAATGCAGAAGGTAGACTACAATTATGTCAACCAAATCATGCCCCCTTTTGCAAGTTCCATTTGCAATGCTCTGCCCACTTTGCTTCATTCATAAATGAGCTCTTTGTTCATTACTCCCTGTTGGGGTAGTATACGGTAGCTAGCCATAGATGATGGTTGCGTCCATGTGTGAGATTATTTTTTATCGTATTTTTTTACTGTAGTAGACCATAGACTATATTGGTCCCAGTGGTGGTCAGTATATCCGTAGCTAGACATAGACTCTGATTGTCCGTGTGGTAAGTATACGTAGCTAACCATGACTTGGTTCTGGCCCGTGTGTAAGATAACCGGTAGCCAGACCAAAGCTGATGGTTGGTCCCTGTGGGTAAGGATACCGGTAGTAACCATAGATCATGGTTAGGTCCCCAGTGGTGTACATGTGGATGACACATATCAGTGTGGATGAGATCACCACCCTCAAGCTGAACTCGCAAGAGAGTGCTCTTCCTCCTGAAGGACTGGCCTCCGTCATGATTCGCATCACGGTTGCACACTCATTGTCTTTTTCCCTTTCTTCCCAGGAGGCTAAGGGAACTTGGCTGTAAGTTTCTGACAACAACCCTTGGTTCTACTCACATCAGCGTTGACACGTTCTGTAGGTTTATGTTACAACATCGCAGAGTACGACCCTGCCTCACAGAAGCGGGCGCAGTCCTAACCAGGCACTTGTCACTTCCCGTCTTGGATATTGCAACTCGCTGTTGGCTCCCGTGCTGCCATTAAACCCCTAAACTCACCAGAAACGCGCCGGCCGTTGGTGTCAACCTTCCCAAGTTCTCTCACGTCACCCCGCTCTCCCTTCTCCATGGCTACAGTTGAATGCTCGCATCGCTACAAACCATGTGGCTTCTGCTACGGAGCATGTGAGGGAACGGACCTCCGACATCAGGCTCTGATCAGGCCCTACACACCAACAAGGCAGCGTCACTTGCCTGTTCACCTACTCTGCTGGCTCTGAGGAGTACAGTTCCTGCAGCCATCAAACACTGTTCGTGCTCTTAGGACCAGATGGTGGAACAACTCCCACGACCAGGTCCAGGAGTTCAATCACCACTTCCGGAAGACACCTGAACCCACCTCTTAAGAATCCTAGGATTAAGTAATCCTCTAACCCACCCTCACTTGAAAGAGTAGAGTATCTATTGTAAAGTGGGTTTTCCACTGTGATTTCATAAGGTATGCACCGATTTTAAGCGCTCTGATAAGAGCGTTCTAAATGACTTAAATGTATATGTAATGTAAAGTAAGTATACCGGTAGCAGACCATAGACTGATGGTTGGTTCCACAGTGGTCGGGTAGTATCCGTGCCACTCATAGACTGATGATGGGTCCATGGGGTGGTAGTATACCGGTAGCCAGACATAGACTGATGGTTGGTCCCAGTGGTGGTAGTATACGGTAGCTAGCACATAGATGATGGTAAGTATACGGGTAGTAGAATAGATGATGGTTGGTCCCTGGTGGTGGTAAGTATACCGTTTAGCAGACATAGATGATGGTTGGTCCTGTGGTGTAAGTATCGGTAGCTAGACATAGACTGATGGTTGGTCCAGTGGTGGAAGTATACCCGGTAGCAGACATAGACCTGATGATTGGGTCCAGTGGTGGTTAAGTTTACGGTAGCGATGACTGTGGTTGGTCCGTGTGGTAGTATACGGTAGCTAGACCATGACTATGGTATATACGGAGCTGATAGCCTGATGGTTGGGTCCTGTGGTGGTAGTATACGGTAGCAGACCAATAGAACTGATGGTTGGTCTGGTGGTGGAAGTTCGGTAGCCAAGCATAGACTGATGATTGGTCCCAGGGTGGTAAGTATACAGGTAGTGAATAGCTGCTGGTTGGTCCCAGTGGTGGTAAGTAATTACGCGGTAGCTAGACATAGACTGATGTATGGTCAGTGGTGGTAAGTAAGTCCCGCCACCTTTTTCCGCGTCCGGTAGCTAGACATAGACTGATGATTTGGTCAGTGGTGGTCAAGTATACCAGGTGCTAGACATAGACTGATGGTTCGGTCCTGTGGTGGGTAAGTACGGTAGCTAGACCATAGACTGAGGTTTGGTCTCTGTGGTCGTAAGTATACCGGTAGTCGACCAATAACTGATGGTGGTCCAGTGGTGGTAGTATAGCGTAGCCAGACCATGACTGATGGTTGGTCCAGTTGGTGGTCGTATACGTAGATAAACATTAGACTGATGGTTGGTCCAGTGGTGGTTAAGTATACGGTAGCCAGACCAAAGACTGAATGGTTGGGTCCAGTGGTGGTAATTCGGTAGCCAGACATGAGATGATTGGTCAGTTGGTGGTAAGTATACCGTAGAGACCATAGCTGCTTGTTTGGTCCCCTGTGGTGGTAAGTAATACCGTAGTAGACAGACTGATGGTGGTCCCAGTGGTGGGAAGTATACGGTAGCTAGACCTAGACATGAGTGTGGTCCTGTGGTGGTAATTATACCGGTAGCAGACATAGACTGATTGGTTGGTCCCAGTGGTGGTAAGATATTAACAGTTTTAGCCAGACATAAGACTGCTGGTTGGTCCAGTGGTGGTCAGTACTACCGTAGCAGACATAGACTGATGTTGGTCCTTGATGGTGGGTTGTACGGTAGCCAGACATAGACTGTTGTTGGTCCTGTGGTGGTAAGGTATACGGTAGATAGACATAAACTGAATGGTTGGTCCAGTGGTGGTAAGTTAACCGGTAGCCAGCCTAGACTGTTGTTGGTCCCTGTGATGGTTAGTATCCGGTAGAGAATGAATGCTGTTGGTCGCTGTGGTGGTAATTTATACCGGTGCCAGACATAGACTGCTTGTTGCCAGTGGTGGTAAAGTTATAAGTAGCGACCATAGATGTGGTTGGTCCAGTGTGGTAAGTATACGGTAGCAGACAATGACTGAATGGTTGGTCCCAGTGGGGTAGTATACGGTAGCTTAGACATAGAATGTTGTTGGTCCCTGTGGTGGTAAGTAATACGGTAGCCGACCATAGACTGATGATTGGTCCCTGTTGGTGGTACGTATAGCGGTGCTAGACCATAGACTGGCTGTGTCCCTGTGGTGGTAAGGATACGGTAGCGACCATAGACTGATGGTTGGTTCCCAGTGGTGGTAAGTTCCGGTAGCAAGACCATAGACTGATGATTGGTCAGTGGGTGGTAAGTATAGGTAGCAGACCATAGAGAATGATTGGTCCCAGTGGTGGTAAGTAATCGGTAGCCAGACCATAAGACTGATGATTGTCCCAGTGGTGGTAGTATCGTGAGCCCCCATAGACTGTGGTTGGTCGTGGGTGGTAAGTATGCGGGTAGCCAGACATAGACTGATGGTTGCCCAGTGGTGGTAAGTACGGTAGAGACCATAACTGATGATTGGTCCGTGGTGGTAAGTAATAACGTGCTTATGACATAGACTGGATGTTGGTCCTCTGTGTGGTAAGTATAGCGGTAGCAGACATAGATGATGGTTGGTCCTGTGGTGGTAAGTATAGCGGTAGCTGACGTAGACTGATGGTTGGTATGTGGTCCGGTAAGTATAGGTAGCAGACCTAGATGATGGTTGGTCCCTGTGGTGAAGTTACGGGTATGCTAGACATAGACTGATGGTTGGTCCCTTGGGTGGTCATTACCGGTAGCAGACATCGACTGATGGTTGGTCCTGTGTGGTAGTAGGGTAGCAGACAGTAGCTGCATTGGTCCTTGGTGGTAAGTTTTATACGTAGTAGACCATAGACTGATGGTTGGTCCCCTTGGTGGTGTATACCGGTAGCAGACATAGAACTGATGGTTGTCGGGTGTGGTAAGTATAACCGGTAGCAGACCATAGAATGATGGTGGTCCAGTGGTGGGAAGTATACGTAGCCAGACATAGGACTGATGGTTGGTCTGTGGTGGTAAGTATTAACAAGCCAGACCAAGACTGATGGTTGGTCCGCGTTCGGTGGTAAGTATACGGTAGCGACCATAGACTGATGGTTGGTCTGTGGTGGTAAGTATCGTAGCAGACCATAGACTGCTTGTTGTCCTGTGATGGGTAAGTATACGGTAGCCAGAAATAGACTGAGGTCGGTACTGTGGTGGTAAGTTACGGTAGCCAGCATAGACTGCTTGTTGGTCCCTGTGGTGGTAGTAACCGGTAGCAGAACCATAGATGATGATTGGTCAGTGGTGGTAAGTATACCGGTAGCAGACATAGATGATGATGGTCCCAGTGGTGGTAAGTATACGGTAGCAGACATAGACGATTGGTTGTCCAGTGGTGGTAGAGTACCGGTAGTTCGACATAGACTGATATTGTCTGTGGTGGTAGTATACGGGTAGCAGAACCATAGACTGATGGTAATATACCGGTAGCTAGACATAGACTGAATGGTTGGTCCTGTGGTGGTAAGTATACCGGTAGTAGACATAGCTGATGGTTAGTCAAGGTGACGCTGGGTATGGTGAATGCATGGGCAATCGACCACCAGGCCGTACAGGAGCGGTAGTGACAAATTACTAGCCAGTAATACTGGGGCCAAGTTCCTGCATCAGGACTATGTACATAAGGTGTGTCTAGAAGGCCAAGTTTAGACTGTTCTTGTCTGCTACAGCACGGCACTTTACAGAGAGGCAGCGTCTAGTCTCAAAGGCTATTGAAGCTTCTTAACAAGCATAACTTGAACCTATCATGCCCCCTTGTTTTTTAACTGCTGTACTCGTGGTTTTATTATTATGCTGTCATTACTACTAAATGTACAAATTAACCTGAGTAACCTGTCCCTGCAATTGATTGTACCGGTACCGCCGTGTATAAGCTCAATTGACTCTGTACGGTACCCTGTATATAGTCCACATTGATCTGTCGGTACGCCCTGTAATAGCTCCACATTGACTCTGTACCAGTATCTCCTGTATGTTAGCCTCCACATTGACTCTGGTACGTTACTGTATATAGTCCTCACATTGATGTGGTACTCTGTATATAAGCTCCATTGACTCTGTACGGTACCCTGTATTAGCTCCATTGACCCTGTAACGGGCCCCCTGGTATATAGCCTCCAATTGATCTGTACGGTTACCCCTGTATATAGCTCCGACATTGAATCTGTACGGTCCTGTATATAGCCTCCACATTGATCTGTCGGTACCCTGTATATAGCTCCACATTGATCTGTACAGTACTCCCTGTATTAGCTACATTGACTCTGTACGTAACCCTGTATATAGTTCACATTGACTCTTACGGTACTGTATAAGTTACATTGACTGTCGTGCCCCTGTTATATAGGCTCCACTTTTATTTGTTATTTTTTATTTTTTTACTTTATTTACAGGTAGGGCTAATTGGAAAAGTTTCCATTTGCACTGCGACCTGGCAAATAGCATAGCAGTGTGAAAGCCAACGAGTTAACTGGAGTAAAACTAAACAAGATATAACTGGTAGAAAAAAAAGAGATCTATAACATGTGTGCAAGGCATGAGGTGGCAATAAATCGAATAATTACAATTTAGCAGATTAACATGGAGTGATAAATCTAGATGATCATGTGCAAGAAGATATGGTGTTGCAAAGAGCAGAAAGTAATAAAACAGAGAATGGGGGGTGAGGTAGGTAAATTGGTGGGTAGTTTACATTATGGACTATGTCTGCTTGCAGCGATCGGTTTAGCTGGCTCGGATAGAGATTTTTAAGTTTGTGAGGGAGATAAAAGTCTCCAACTCAGAGATTTTTGCAATTGTTCATCGAGCAGCAGAGAACTGGAGGAAAGGTGTCAGATGAGGTTTGGTTTAGGGTGATAGTGAGATACACTGCTGGCGGTGCTGCGGGTGGTTGTGCATCGTGACCAGTGAACTGAGATAGGCGGAATTTCCTAGCATAGTTGTTAGATGACCTGGAGCCAGTGGGTCGCGACGAACATGTAGGCGAGGGCAGCCGACTAGGGCTCGGTCGCAGTGGTGGTCGTATAAGGTGCTTTGTAACAAAAGAATGGATGTGATAACTGCATCCGTTTGCTGAGTAGAAGTATTGGAAGCGTATTTTGTAGATGAATGCGTAATCGAGGATCGGTAGGATATAGTTTTCTAGGGTAAGTTGGCGGTGAGTGAAGGAGGCTTTGTTTGCGGAATAGAAAGCCGATTCTTGTTTGATTTTGGATTGGGAATGTTTGATATGAGTCTGAAGGAGATTTGCAGGTTTCTAGCCAGACCACCTAGTATATAGACTGTACAATATTTAGGTGGAACCGCTCCGGGTGGTGATGCTAGTCGGGCGTGCGGTGAGTGCGACTGGTTTGAAAAGCATGGCATTTGGTTTTACTAGCGTTTAAGAGAGTTGGAGGCACGGAAGGGGTGTGTAATGGCATTGAAGGCTTCCCGTTGGGGAGGTTAGATGCACAGTGTCCAAGGAAAGGGCGGAAGTATATGAATGTGTCGTTGCGAGAGGTGGGATGCAGGGAATCGCCGAGCGAGCAACTCATTGAGTGTATACAGAAGAAAGAGTCGGCCGAGAATTGAACGCTGTGGTACCATAAGACTGCAGGGACGCACATGCCTCCGATTTGACACCTGAACTTCTGTCTGGCAAAGTAGTTGGTGACCAGGCAGGCGTATTTAGAAAAACGAGGCATGAGTTGCCGATAAGAATAAGTGATTAGAAGAGTGAAAGCCTTGCCAGGTGAATGAAGACGGCTGCACGTTAATGTTTTTTATCGATGGCGGATTATGATTCGTTTAGTATTGAGCTGGCTGAGGTGACCGTGACGTCGGAAACGGATTGGACAGCGAGATAAGGTCGGTGGGGTTGGAGATGGTCAGTGATTGTTGTTTGATTGTCTTTCGAAGACCTTAGATAGGCAGGGCAGGATGGATATAGGTCTGTAAGTTTGGTCCAGGTGTCTCCTTTGGAAGAGGGGGATGACGCGGAGCTTTCCAATCTTGGGGTTCAGGATGATACGAGGAGAGGTTGAAAGGCTGGTAATAGGGGGTGGACAATGGCGGGGACGTTTCAGATAGGGGGTCAGATTGTTAAGCCAGTGATTTGTATGGGTCAGGTTTCAGCTTTCAGACATGCTGCTATGGATATGGGTAAAGGAGAAGCTGGGGAGGTTTGGGTCGAGTAGCACGGGGGGGGGGGCGGGGCTGTTGGCAGGTGGAGCGCAGGAGGAGGGGCAATGGCCAGCCATTGAGAAATGTTTGTTGAAGTTTTCGATTATACGGACTTATCAGTGGTGCCGTGTACCTAGCTAGTGCAGTGGGCAGTGGGAGGAGGGTGCTCTTGTTTCCATGGACTTTACAGTATCCCAGATTTTTGATTTAAGAGCTACAGGATGCAATTCATGCTGAAAAATGGCTTTTGCTTCCTGACTGATGCGTGTATTGGTTCTGACTTCCTGAACGTTGCATATCGCGGGCTTCTTCGATGCCTTTGCAGTTCGCAAGGAGTTTTGGTGCTGGTCGAGGCCGTCAGGTGGAGTGACCAAGGGATAAATTTTTGGTTCTGCATGTTTTTTGAACGAGCATGCTTGTTATGGTTGAGGAAGTAACTTTTAAGAATACCAGGCTCAACTGAGGGATGAAGGGTAATATCTCCGAGGGTACCGGGCCAGGTTGATTTGAAAGGTGCTCGCAGAAGTGTTTAGGGAGCGTTTGACAGTGATGAGGGGTGGTCGTTTGAGCGACCCGTGGGGATACAGGCAAGGGAGTGATCGTGAGATCATTGATTGGAAAGAGAGGTGTATTTGGAGGGCGTTGGTCAGGATATGTCTATTAGGGTGCTGTTTAGGATTTCGGGTTGTAACTGGTGGGTTCTTGATGGTTTGTGTGGAGATTGAGGGCATAAGCTTGGATGTAGGATGCGGTGTTAGACTCCAGTTTAGGTCACTACAGAAACTTGAAGTAGATGGGGGAGATCATTCACAGATGGTGTCAGGGCCAGTGGGAGCTGAGGGGGGTGGTGCAGGCGCAACAGTGAGAGAATTATTTCTGGAGAGATTAATTTTTAAAATTAGCAAGTTCGATGTTTGGGCAAGACTGGAAAGTTATGACAGAACTTTGCATGGCTATCTCTGCAGTAGATGAATGCTCCTTGGCAGTTCTTATTTGGACGAAGTGTTATATGTTGGGTATGGAAATAGAATTTTTTGGTGGCTTCCTAAACTGGATTGGACAGGCAGGACATCAGGGTTGGAGAGTGTGTAAAGCGGTGAGTAGGCAAACTTAGGGAGGAGGGCTTCTTGATGTTGAATGCTGGGCAAGGCTTTTCGATCAAGAAGTCACAAATGAGGTGAACTGGGGCCTGCGGGCTGGGTTTCCACATACCGGGAACAGCGGGGAGTAGTAGGGGAGGTGCGGTAAAGGTATCAAAATGGTCGCCTAGAGGTTGGGGAAAGAATAAAAGGAGCGATTTATGGGTGTGGGTAGAATAGATTCGGGCATCATGTGCAACAGGGGTATGGTGGGGAGGGTTCAGGGAGGC
>NW_019947011.1:13922-25708 GCF_002910315.2 Salvelinus sp. IW2-2015 | reverse complement strand
ACAGTGAACCAAGTTCACAAGACATGGTGACTAAAAATAAATGTAAAATAATGTGCTCCCGGAACAAAGGGGGGGTCAAAATCAAAAGTAACAGTCAGTATCTGCTTAAGTACTGCAGTGCATCTCCTCCTCATGAACATGCACCAGATTTGCCAGTTCTTGCTCGAGATGTCACCCCACTCTTCCACCAAGGCACCTGCAGTTCCCCCGACACATTTCTGGGGTTGGATGACCCTAAGCCCTCACCCTCCGATCAACAAGGTCCCAGACGGTGCTCGTGGATTGGATCCGGGCTTTCGCTGGCCATGGCAGAACCTTGCATTCCTGTCTTGCACGGAAATCACGCAACAGAATGAGCAGGTATGGTGGTGGCATGTCATGCTGGAGGGTCATGGTTTCAGGATGAGCCTGCAGAAGGGCTAAACACATGAGGGAGAGAGATGTCTTCCCTGTACACACTAGCATTGAGATTGCCTGCAACAAGCTCAGTCCGATTTGATGCTGTGACACACCGCCCCAGACCGGGACCCTCCACTTCCAAATCGATGTCGCTCCAAGTACAGGGCTCGGTTGTAACGTCATTAAATGAATTAAATGCGAATCTGACCATCACCATGTGAGACAAAAACCGCGACTCGTCAGTGTAGAGCACTTTGCCAGTCCTTCTGGTCCAACGACCGTGGGTCTGTGCCACGTGTTGCCCAGGTGATATCTGTTTAGGACCTGTCTGAGTCCAGCCTCTCTTTCAGCCTTTTGCGGAATCTGAGCACTGATGCGAGATTGTCGTTCCTGGTGTAACTCGGGCTGTTGTTAGTTTGCCTCCTGTACCTGTCCGCAGGTGTGTGTATCGGAGCTGTAACGATCTGTGCAGGGTGTTGTTACCGGTGGCCTGCCACTGCGAGGCGATCAGCTGTCCGTTTGTCTTCCCTCTTAGCGTTCACAATACGGACATTGCAATTATTGCCCTGGCCACATTTGCAAGTCCTCTTGCCTCCTTGCAGCATGCCAGGACACGTCACGCATTGGTCACCGTGTGGCTCAGTTGGTAGGCAGGCGCTTGGCAACGCCAGGTTTGGGTTCATTCCCCACGGTAGGGGACCAGGAATGAATATGTGTGAACTTTCCATTTGTGAAAGTCGCTCTGGATAGAGCGTATCTGCTAAATGACTTTAAATGTTAAATGATCAGTACCCATGGCATCTTTCTTGGTGTTTTCAGGAGTCAGTAGAAGCCTCTTTGTTGTTCCTGCTTTCATAACTGTGATTCTTAATTGCCTACCGGTCTGTAAGCTGTTAGTGTCTAACGACTGTTCCACAGGGCATGTTCATTAAATTTGTTTATGGTTCATTGAACAGCATTGGGAAACAGTGTTTTAAACCCTTACAATGAAGCTCTGTGAAGTTAATTTAGAGGGTTTTACGACATTAACTTGAGACGACAGGCGTCCCTTAAAAAGGTCTGTTTTTCTTTTTTTGTGAGTTATGTTACTTACAAAGTAAACATAATAATAATAATTATTAGGGATTTATTTACAAAGCCGGTTAATGTTCATTCACTGAGTGGTACCTTTCTTGTGGCAAACAGTCCACAATCTTGCTTTGCTGATATGATACACTGTTGTTTATGTTCACCAAATAGATATGGGAATATATCAAAAATTGGGTTTGTTTTCTAATTCGTATTGTCGATCTGTGTAATCTAGTCTCTATTAATATTGTTAATGCATTTGGAAGGAGGTTAGGAATGCAGTCACTTCTCCATTCCTAATTTTGTGCGGCAATGTGCACATACCAGTGGATTGCGAACAGTATTCACCCCCTTGGAGTTTTTCCTATTTTGTTGCCTTAACAACCTGGATTTAAAATGGATTTTTGGGGGCTGTTTGTAACATTCTGATTATACCACAAACATGTCTACCACTTTGAAAGATGCAAAATATTTTTTATTGTGAAACAAAAAGAAATGAGACAAAAAAACTGAAAAAACCCCCCCCGGAGTAATTGAGTGTGCATAACTATTTCAACCCCAAGTCAATACTTTGTAGAGCACCCTTTTTCAAGCAATACAACTGCAGTCTTCTTTGGGTATATCTGTATAAGCTGCACATCTTAGCCACTTTAGGGATTCTTGCCATTCTTCAAGGCAAAACTGCTCTAGGGCTCTTCAAGTTTGGATGGGTTCCGCTGGTGTACAACCATCGCTAAAGGCCATTACATGGATTCTCAGGTGGATGAGTCTGGCTTTGACTAGGCATTCCAAGACATTTTAATGTTTTCCTTAAACCACTTTGAGTGTTGCTTTAGCGTATGCTTAGGGTCATTGTCCTGATGGAAGGTGAACCTCCGTCCCACTCTCAAATCTTTTGGAGACTGAAACAGGTTCCCCTCAATAATTCTTCTGTAATTTAGCACCAACCCATCATTCCTTTCAATTTCTGACCAGTTCCCAGTCCCCTGCCGATGAAAAACATCCCCACGTTATGATGTGCCACCACCATGCTTCACTGTGGGGGTGGTCTTCTCAAGGTGATGGGAGGTGTTGGGTTTGCAACCAGGACAAAGCATTTTTTCTTTATGGCAAAAAGCTTCAATTTTAGTCTCATCTGACAGAGTACCTTCTTCCTATGTTTAGGGAGTCTCCCACATGCCTTTTTGTTACTTTTCTTTAAGCCAATTTTTTCGGCCACCTCCGTAAAGGCCCAGCTCTTGGAGTGTACGGCTTAAGTCGGTCTATGGGACAAGATACTCCAATCTCCTCTGTGGTGTTGACTCTTTCAGGGTTTATCTTTGGTCTTTTTTGTTGCCTTTCGATTAATGGCCTCCTAGGTCCGTGAGTTTGGTGCGGCGGCCCTCTCTTGGCAGGTTTGTTGTGGTGCCATATTCTTTCAATTTTTGTTATAATGGATTTTAATTGGTGCTCCGTGGATGTTCAAAGTTTCTGATATTTTTTTACACGTCCTTGATCTGTACTTCTCCACACTTGTCCCTGACCTGTTTGGAGAGCTCTTGGTCTCATATTGTCACATTGTGTGGTGGTGCCCCTTGCTTTAGTTGGTGTTGCAGACTCTGGGGCCTTTCAGAAACAGCGTTTCATGTGACAGATTCATGTGACACTTAGATTGCACCACAGGTGAACTTTATTTAACTAATTATGTGACTTCTGAAGGTAATTGGTTGCACGAGATCTTATTTGAGGCTTCATAGCAAAGGGGTGAATACATTTGCACGCACCAATTTGCTTTAAAAAAATATATATACATTTTTTGAAACAAAGTTATTTTTTAAATCTTTCACTTCACCAATTTAGAATTTTTTTGTGTATGGTCCATTACATGAATCAATAAAAATTCTATTTCAATTACAGGTTGTAATGCAAGAAAATAGGGAAAAATGCCAAATAGGGGGAAATTACTTTCGCAAGGGCACTGTACCTGTCTTCTCTTGAAGCCAGTCTGCCTACGGCAGCCTTTCTCAAAAGCAGGCTATGTTACCTGAGTCTCGTCATGTCAAAACTTTCCTAAATAGTTTGGGTTCTAGTCACAGTGGTCAGGCTTCTGTTTCTTTGTTGATTCTTCAATGTGTCAGTAATTATGGTTTTTGGGGTTTTTTTTCTTTATTATTTCCTTTTTCATGGTTTGGCTTGGGGTCTAATTGTGTGCTGCCTGGAGCTCTGATTGGGGCTGTTGTGAAACAGAGTGGCCAGGACCAGCTTGCTTAGGGGGACTCTTCCTGCAGGTTCATCTCTCAGTAGGCGATTGCTTTGTTACAGGAAGGTTTGGGAACAGCTTCCGTTTAGGTGGATGTTGAATTTAAACGTCTCTTTTCTGGATTTTTGATCATTAGCGGCAATTGGCCTATTTGCTCTGCATTCATAATTTGGTTGTTTTACATTGTAACAAGAGAATATTTTGCAGAAATCTGCATGCAGTCTCAATTTGATATTTGCCCCATTGTTGTGATTTCTTGGTTGGTTGGAAGCGGAACCCCAAGCCTTTCAATAACCCATTAGGGCAATGGGTCATAACGGATGCAAGTATTTTCTTTATGCCAGATCCTAATTGGGGTGTAGAAATGATGTTCCTTTTTGGATGGACATAGAGGCCAATTTATGTTTTTTTGTGCTCTAGAGCAATGGTTCTAGATGAAATTGGGAATTGTTGGTTCTTGGCAACGTGCACCTTTTTTGGAACACCATTATTTTTGTATTACTTGAGATTATTCGTCAGTTCCAGGTTCTGACATAATGTGTCAGAAGATGGTTGGCGGACGAGAAAGCACCAGATTATCAGCAAAGAGTAGACATATGACTTCAGGTTCTAGTCAGTTAAGGCGGTACAGGAGACTGTTAATGAACCTCGCCAATTCGTTTGATATATAAGTTGGAAGAGCGGATGGGCTAAAACTGCCATCCCTGTCTCAACACCATGGCCCTCTTTCTCTCTCTCTCTCCCCTCTCACACCATCTCTCTCTCTCACCTATATATATCTCTCTTCCCTCTCTTTCTCTACTCTCCTCTCTCCCTGCTCCCCCCCTCCCTCTCCCTCTCTTCTCTTGCTGCCTCTTTCTTCTCTGCTGCTTCCTTCTCTCTCTCGCTCTTTTTCTTTCTTTCTCTCTCTCTCTCTCTCTCTTCCTCTCTCTCTCTTCTACTCTCTCTTCTCTCTCTCTTCTCTCTCTTCTCTCTCTCTCTCTCTCTTCTCTCTTTCTCTCTCTTCTCTTCCTCTCTCTCTCCTCTCTCTCTCTTATTCTCTCTCTCTCTCTTTCAGCCTCCCTTCTCTCTCTCTCCTTCAGTAAGTAAAAGCCTAGCAGTTGGTTGGTGAATAGGATTGAGTTACATGAGTGCTATGCCCAAGGACGCTTCCTGTAAAGTGAGGAGGTTTAACTTCTGCAACTATAGGGGGTGCTGTTCCGACATTAGCTATTTGGGTCTCCAAATAAACTGCCTCGTGCTAAATCGACGTACAATATGCATATTATGTATGTATTGGATAAGAAAACACTTCTAGTTTCTATAGAAGATGGGAATATTTGTTCTCGAAGTGCTTACAGAACAATAATCTACAGCACTTTTCATGACGGGGGTCAGATTTTTAGAAATTTTACCCCTGATCTGGAGTCTGTTTTTAAGGCGCAGTGAATGCATGAAAGAAACCGACACTGCTACCGTTTCTTCCTCTGGGTGTCTGTACGTCATCACGTTTTTGAAATGGACGAGGTCTATTGCACAATACCCAGCCATTATAAACCACAAAATGTAATAGGGGACCCCCTTTCTCGTCGCGCGCCTGAAGCGTGTGAAGACATCGGACTTGCCTCTTTCAAATCGTTTGTTTCTAAACGCAGCATATTTCCTCCGGTCATGTTTTTCAGTCGTTATAGTTGTTAAAAAAAACATAATGTAGTTTAATTGAACCGTTTTATAGCAATTTATATCCGGTTTAGTTGCGATTTGAGGAATTTATATTGTTGTTGCCACTCTGAAACTTTGGACACGTTTTTTGGGGGTCCCGTTCGATCGTTAGTTGGATATTTCGAAGGACAGAGGACATCTATCGACAAAAAGACGTTTAATAACATAGAAAGGATAATTAGCCCAAGATTCTGATGGAAGAACAGAATCAAAGTTAAGCAATATTTATATGATAAATTGTTGTTCTGCGGAATATTAAACGCATATTTCGCCATTTTGTTTTTGGTATAGCTTCACTTGCGCGAACCTGTATTAAAAGTAAGGATAAATTTTAAAAATGTAAATCAGCGGATTGCATTAAGAACTAATTTGTCTTTCGACTTCCTGATCAACCCTGTATTTTTTAGTCAAGTATATGTATTAGCTTTCAATTAAACTAGATCACTCTGATTAGATGACGTCAGACATATTGAGGCTTGATTTACCTAGTATTTTTATTGTGTAACCACGGTTTTTGTATGGCTAAATATGCACCTTTTCGAACAAACTGTATATGTATGTTGTAAAATTATGTAAGGAGTCGTCATCGGGAAGATATCTGGGGAAGTTAGTGAAAAATTAATATATTTTTGGCCGGTGATTACGTTTCTATAAGCGCTCTTTGGCGGAATCGATGCTCTGGGTACGTTTTCACATGTGGTATGCTAACTTATCGATTTATGTGTGTTCGCTGTAAAACGCTTAGAAATCTGAAATATATGTCTGGAAATCACAAGACTGGTCTTTCCATTGCTGATGCTTTGTCTATTCTTATGAATGTTTTATAAGGAGTAAATTGGTATACACGGTTGGCTCTCCTATAGTAATTCTAGTCGTCTTGTGATGGTCGGGTTTGCAATTGTAAACTGTTGATTTCTACCTGAAATATGCACTTTTTTTCTACAAAAAAACTATCCTTATACCATGAATATGTTATCAGACTGTCAATCTTGAAGAGGTTTTTTCTTGGTTTAGTGGCTATCATATCTTAGTTGAGCCGGAATTTGGTGATAAGCACCTGAAGAAGTAAGAAACTGATGGAGTGTAGAAATAGTGGTTGTATTTTGCTACGTGTTTAGCTAACTTAGATTTACATATTTTGTCTTCCCTGTAAACATTTAAAAATCTGAAAATGGTGGCTTTATTTCACAAGATCTGTACTTCTTTCATTGGTCTTGGACTTGTGATTTAATGATATTTAGATGGCTACTAATCTATTGAGCTATGCTAGCTATGTATCAGTGTCGTGGGGGGATGGCGGGTTGCTCCCGGAGCCCGAGGTTAGGGCTCGGTTAGAGGTTAACACATTTCAGAAAATCACACAGCGGTTAACAGATATTGAAAGCCTCAAACATCTGGTGAATCCAAACAAATTTCAGGATTTATTAAATGTATTTATAACGAAAACAAAAATGTTAGCGCTAAGTTAGCATAGCTATACCAGGCAGCATTCGGCTTAGGCGCCCACGGGCCAGTTACATGCACAACAGATATGATATAACATCGTAAATTGGGTCTTATAGGCTGATCTTTTCATCAGAATTGTTGAATCAAAGTGTCCTTTGTCAAGATGGGAGTTGTTGGTTCGTTCAGAACTTGTATTTCCTTCCCACTCCATTTAGCAAGCAGGTTATCTGCGAGTGGCAACGATCTCTCAACGTAAATAAAATCAGAACGAACGGAACACCAACAAAACTTCCCGAAAAATTCAAATAATCTGATAACTATATTGAAAACATACATTACGATGATATGGTTTCACATGTATCAACAAAAAATTCGACCCGGAGATAGTTTTTCATCCATAACGCCACCCAAAAACAGTACACAATCGCAGCTCCAACTCGTCCCGCGAATCAGAACAACCGGAAGTTGTCGTCCACGCCAAAGAAAATAGGTCTTATTTCACCGTTCGAGTACCGATAAACAAAGAATTTTTCTCCTCGGACTGTTCCTCTGACACCCAGAGGAAGGCGAATTGAAGTGTGTTTCTGGTCATTAGGGTCAGACCATATATTTAGGCAAGCCGTTGAAAGCGAGCATAGACTCATGCATCTACTCTTTGGGCGGAAAGTGCGTCAATGACTTGTGTATCCTCAGAGACAAAATTGAAACGGTTTTTAGAAACTAGAGATTGTTTTATCTTTTTCCAATGGTATTATTTATATGCATATAGTAAGAAGCATATTGAATAAGAAGGCAGTTTTAATCTGTAGAGCAAATTATGCTTAATGGGAAAATTAGCACCCCCTGTATTCTCAAGAAGTTAAGGGCTTTGGATCAATGAGATATTATACATTATGTCTGCAATCAACCCTCTCTCAATACCCCACCCAGCATGTTGGGACAATATGTAGAGAGGAACAGAGGGTTAATTAGAAGGAATTGTCTACACTCTCCATCAGGTCTACCAATTAACATAACTTGCACAAAACTTTCATTTCACCCCAATGTAAGAAATAAGCAGAAAGGGAACACTGTAAAAAGGGATTGGAGCATTGATAATGGACTCACTGTGTCGAGAGAGCAAACAATAGATCAGAGAAAGAAGGAGAGGACCAAACGAATGAACTAAGAAAAATCCTTGGATAGGAAGATTGGAGAGAAAGAAATCGAGTCTGAGAGAGGGAAAGAAAGAGAAGGCAAGGAAGAGAGAGAGCTGAAGAGGGGGCAACCTGAGATTAGAGGAGAGAGAATTGAGGAAAGACCAGAAAGAGCTGAAGAACGGTGGTAGAAAGAGAAAGAGGAGATGGACAGACAGAGAAAACATACCAGACAAGAAGACCAGAGAGAGAGAGAGAGGGAGAGAGAGAGAGACGAGATTGGAGAGGGGCTCTCTCTTTCTGTTCAGCTGCATCTCATGGCTGGCTGTGAAAAGATGCTCTTTCCTGGAGCAGGAAGTCCACAGGGGGCCGTTGTGCCGGCCCACAGTCCCTTTCCTCCCTCCAAGGAAACCCCACAGAGAAAGAAAGAGAGAAAGAGACAGAGAGCAAAAGATAGAGAGACTTTCCCAACGCACAAAGTGGTTATTTCTCCACCCTGTACCACGGAAAAGACTTCCACACCTTTGCTCAAACATACAGGCGGGGGTAACTCAAGTATTCCAATGACTGTGCCTCAAAACCAATGTTATCCTGCGCCCACGCCACATCCATCCTGGACTTGAACAGCTTCTATGACCTAGGTCCACCTATACAAGGCAGCAGTCCTACCTGTCGCCCGGGACCCTAAAGGACATCTCTCAAATGCAGCCCCAACACCTACACTAGGGTAACGAGATCAGTAGACACCCCGCCCAGGACCAGCGAGACACTTCTCCCCCCTCCCCCCCCAACCAATCACAGCCCCCCTCAAAATCAACCTGCCCACCACACCCCATTTAGGCCCCCTAATCAGACTATGCCCCTCCTTGCCCACCCATGCCCCCCCCCCCCCCACAACAAAACGCAAAGAGACTTCACATGTAAGTCAGATATACGCCCAGGGGCCGAGTGGGCAAACCAGGCCCAACCCCCACTCTTACACTAGCCCAGCCAATGGAATGTACCAGTGCTCGCAGGCTTGCTCACACTTACTGCCTGGGGCCAAACCACACGACCAAACAACGTTGGCACTTCATGGGAACACAAAGCCTTCACTATCGCATACCTGGAATATCCCAGGCCTGAGGGTCATCTGCCTTTGGCCAAAAGAGCAGGGGAACCTGGATTCATCAAAGAAGTCGGATGTTACAGACATATGTCATCTACAAGAAACATGTAAAGAGACGGAACCTACTGGTTGCCCTCTAGGTTCAGAGAGCTAGCCGTAAGTCCCATCCAACCAACTCAGGGGGTATATCATTGATATAGAGCCAGGACCTTAACTCACACCATTTATTACTAAACAGGGAACATTTACATTTGGCTTTAGAAATTCAAAAGGAAATGATCTTTAACAGAGAAAAAATTTCCAACTGTGTGCTACCTGATATTCCCCCCACTACATTTCCCATACTTTAATGAAGACAGCTTCTCCATCCTGGAGGGGGAAATCAATCATTTCCAGGCGCCAGGACACTGTTACTAGTCTGTGGCGACCTAAATGCCAGACAGGACAAGAACTTGACAAGCCTCAGGCACACAGAGGGGGACAAACACCCTACCTGGACGGTGACAGCATTCCCTCCCAAATATACCACCCTAGGCACAATATGACAACATAACCAACAAAAACAGGTCACACTTCCTTGCAGCCTGTTGCACGTTGGTATGTACATAGTCAATGGTAGGCTTCGAGGGGACTCCTATGGTAGGTACACCTATAGCTCATCTCTTGACAGTAGTACTGTAGACTACTTTATCACTGACCTCTACCCAGAGTCTCTCAGAGTATTCACAGTCAGCCCACTGACACCCCTATCAGACCACAGCAAAATCACAGTCTACTTGAATAGAGCAATACTCAATCATGAGGCATCAAAGCCAAAGAAACTGAGTAATATTAAGAAATGCTAGATGGTGGAAACATACCAAAAAACTATTTGGCAACAACGAAGTCAATCCCTTTTAGAAAACGTCCTGGACAAAATGTTCCACTGTAATAGTGAAGGTGTAAACTTGGCAGTAGAACATCTAAACAGTATATTTGACCTTTCCTCTTCCCTATCAAATCTAAAAATGTCAAAAAGCAAACCGAAGAAAATGAACAACAATGACAAATGGTTTGATGAAGAATGCAAAAAGTAAGAAAGAAATTCAGAAACATGTACAACCAAAAACATAGAGACCCAGAAAATGTGAGTCTAAGCCTTCACTACGGTGAATCACTAAAACAATACGGAAATACACTTTGGAAAAAGAAGGAACAGCATGTCAGATATCAGCTCAATGTAATTGAAGTATCCATAGACTCTAACCACTTATGGGGAAAATTGGAAAACACTAAACAAACAACACAAAGAATTATCTATCCAAAACGGACATGTATGGGTAAACCACTTCTCCAATCTTTTTGGCTCTACAAACAGCAAACACATATACATGATCAAATGCAAATCTTAGAATCAACTATTAAAGACTACCAGAACCCACTGGATTCTCCAATTACGTTGAATGAACTACAGGACCAAATACAAACCCTCCAACACAAAAARGCCTGTGGTGTTCATGATATCCTCAATGAAATGATAAAATATAGACAACAAATAACCAACATCATCCTTAGCTCTRGCATCTTGCCCAACATTTGTAACCAAGGACTGATTACCCCAATCCACAAAAGTGGAGACAAATTTGACCCCAATTACTACCGTGGGATACGTGTCAACAGCAACCTTGGGAAAATCCTCTGCATTATCATTAACAGCAGACTCGTACATTTCCAGAGTGAAAACAATGTACTGAGCAAATGTCAAATTTGCTTTTTTCMAAATTATCGTATGACAGACCACATATTCACCCTGCACACCCCAATTGACAAACAAACAAACCAAAACAAAGTCTTCTTATACTTTGTTGATTCAAAAAATCMTTCGACTCAATTTGGCATGAGKGTTAATGGAAAGTTGTTTTGGGGGGGGGAAATATGACATTATAAAATTCATTTACACAAACAAAAAGTCTGCGGTTAAAATTGGCAAACAACACACACATTTCTTTCCACAGGGCCGTGGGGTGAGACAGGGATCCAGCTTAAGCCACACCATCTTCAACATATATATCAAATATATAATGAAATGGCGAGAGCACTATAACAGTCTGCAGCACCCGGCCTCACCCTACTACAATCTGAATCTGCAGTCAAATGTCTACTCTTTCATCTGGTGCTTCTGTCACCAACCAAGGAGATCCTACAATAGCACCTATATCTTCTGCACAGATTCTGCCAGACCTGGACCGTGACAGTAAATCTCAGTAAGACCAAAAAAATKGTGTTCCATAAAAGGTCCAGTCGCCAGGACCACAAATACAAATTCCATCTAGACACCAATGCCCTAGAACACACAACAACTATACATACCTTGGCCTAAGCATCAGCGCCACTGGTAACTTCCACAAAGCTCTGAACGATCTGAGAGACAAAGCAAGAACGGCCTTCTATGCCATCAAAAGGAACATAAAATTYGACATACCAATTAGGATCTGGCTTGAAATACTTGAATCAGTTATAGAACCCTTTGCCCTTTATGGTTCTGAGGGCTGGTGTCCGTTTACCATCCAAGAATTTACAAAATGGGACAAACATCAAATTGAGACTCTGCATATAGAATTCTGCTAAAATATCTTCCATGTACAATTTAAAACACCAAATAATGCATGCAGAGAAGAATTAGGCCCGATACCCGCTAATTATCAAAATC
>NW_019947011.1:6063-13469 GCF_002910315.2 Salvelinus sp. IW2-2015 | reverse complement strand
CCAGAAAAAGAGATGTTAAATTCTCACAAACCTTACCCTTAAAAGGAATACTCAACCCTTCTATAACAAAGCCATCACCTACAGAGATATGAACCAGGAGAAGAGTCCTCTAAGCAAGCTGGTCCTGAGGCTCTGTTCACAAACAGAGACAGACCCCACGGAGCCCCAGGACAGCAACACAATTAGAYCCAAGCAAATCATRRGAAAACAAAAAGATAATTACTTTACACATTGGAAAGATTTAACAAAAAAACWGAGCAAACAGAGAGTACACACCGGCAGAATACCTGACCAATGTGACTGACACAAACAAAATTAACGAAAGCTTTGACTATGTACATACTCAGTGAGCATAGCCTTGCTATTGAGAAAGGCCATCATAGGCAGACCTGGCTATCAAGAGAAGACAGGCTATGTGAACACTGCCCACAAAATGAGGTAGAAACTGAGCTGCACTTCCTAACCTCCTGCCAAATAATGACCATATTGGAGACACATATTTCCCTCAGATTACACAGTTTCACAAAGAATTTGAAAACAAAACCGATTTTGATAATCTCCCATATCTACTGGGTGAAAAAYCACAGTTTRCCATCACAGCAGCAAGATTTGTGACCTGTTGCCACAAGAAAGGGCAACCAGTGAAGAACAAACACCATTGTAAATACAAACCATATTTATGTGCATTTATGTTCCCTTTTGTACCTTAACCATTTGCACATCATTACACTGTTTATATTATCTACTTCACTTGCTTTGGCATATGTTTCCCCTGCAAATAAAGCCCCTTGAATTTAATTGAGAGATAGAGAGAGAGAGACAAATAATTTGAAAACAAATCCAATTTTGATAATATCCCATATTGTAACGTCTTTCGTCGGTGGAAAGAGAGGAGGACCAAAGCGCAGCGTGGTACGTTTCCATATTTATTGGAATAATTTTTCAATACGAACAAAAACAATAAACAGACGAAAACCAACGAAGCTACAGTCCTGAACTAGTGAACATAGAACACATGAACGCACGAACAGGAACAATCACCCACAAACCAATAGTGAAAACAGGCAACCTAAATATGGTTCCCAATCAGAGACAACGTAAAACACCTGCCTCTGATTGAGAACCATATCAGGCCAATAAGACAAACCTAACCTAGAAACATAGAACATAGACTATACCCACACAGCTCACGTCCTGACCAACTAAATAAAGTCAAAGGCGATTGCATCTAATGAGTGTATCTTTCATTTGCTGTCCAACATGTATTTTTAGTAAATTTTATCATGAGTTCTTTGATTAGATTAGGTGACTGTCCAAATATCTGGAGATTCTTGAATCGCATGCTACATATTCACAATGGTATAACCACGGTTTGCAGCTCAAAATATGCACATTTTTCGAACAAAACATAATTGTATTGTATAACCTGATGTTATAGGACTGTCATCTGATGAAGTTGGTCAACGTTAGTGATTAATTTTATATCTTTTGCTTTTTTTTTGCGATCGCTACCTTTCGGTGATAGAATGCGGTTGTGTGTTTGGCTATTGTGGTAAGCTAATATAATGCTATTGTGGTTTTCGCGTAAAAACACTTAAAAAATCGGAATATTGGCTGGATTCACAAGATGTTTATCTTTCATTTGCTGTACACCATGTATTTTTCATAAACGTTTATGATGGTATTTAGGTATTTCACGTTGCTCTCTGTAATTATTGGCTGGCTGCTTGGTGATATGTTTGATGGTAGCTGCAATGTAAAACTATGATTTATAGCTCAAATATGCACATTTTTGAACAAAACATAGATTTATTGTATAACATGTCATAAGACTGTCATCTGATGAAGTTGTTTCTTGGTTAGTGACTAATTATATCTTTCTTTGGTCGGTTTTGTGATAGTACCTATGCGGTAAAAAAAATGGTGAACAAATGCGGTTGAGTCTTTTTGCTATTGGGTTAAGCTAATAGAAATAATATTGTGTTTTCGCTGTAAACATTTTTAAAAATCGGAATGATGGCTGGATTACACAGATGTTTATTCTTTCATTTGCTGTAATTGGACTTGTGATTTCATGAAAAATATATTATAATTGATATCTGTGCGTAGGCTAGGCTATGCTAGTCAGCTTTTTTGATGAGGTGCTCGCCGCACCGGGATGGGGTAGCAATGAAAGGTTAAGCTCTCCACTGCAAAAAAGTTCCAAAAGGGGATATACATATTTGTATTTAACATTTAACATTTTTAGTCAATTTAGCAAGCGCTTCTTATCTGAGCGACTTAGCAGTAGAGTGCAATTACATTTCTATTAATTTTTAACATACTGAGACAAGGATATCCTACCGGCCAAACCTCCCTACCGCCAAACCCTTCCTAACCCGGACGACGCTATGCCAATTGTGCGTCGCCCACGGATCTCGGCCGGTTGCGCGAGTCGACAGAGCACTGGCGCGCGAACCCAGCCGCCTGGCGCGAACCCAGAGACTCTGTGGCGCAGCTAGCACTGCGGCATGGCGTGCCCCTAGACCACTGCGCCACCCGGAGAACAAATTTAATTTGTGGTTTGTTTTCCATTGGTTTTCCCTTTTCTGTGGCAACATGCCTCAAGATCTTGCTGCTGTGATGGCACATGGAATTTCACCCAAATAAAGTATGTGTGAGTTTCCGGACCTTATTTCCTTTGTTTTGACTTTATTTAGTTGGGTCAGGACGTGGAGCTGTGTGGTTAGTCTTATGTTCTATGTTTCTAGGTTTAGGTTTGTCTTCTTGGCCTGAATGGTTCTCATCAAGAGGCAGGTGTTTTACGTTGTCTCATGATTGGGAACCATATTTAGGTTGCCTTTTCACTATTTGGTTTGTGGGTGATTGTTCCTGTTCGTCGTTCATTGGTGTTCTATGGTTCACTAGTTTCAGACTGTATCTATCGTTGTTTTCGTCTGTTTTATGTTTTTATGTTCGTATTGAAAAATTATTTCCAATTAAAATATGGAAACGTACCACGGCTGCGCTTGGTCCTCCTCTCTTTCCCACCGACGAGACGTTACAATTATGGATATTTATCAAATTGGATTTGTTTCTCAAATATTTGTCTCTCTCTCTCTACTTCTCAATTAAATTCAGGGGCTTTATTTGCAGGGGAAACATTAATGCCAAAGCAAGTGAAGTAGATAATATAACAGTGTAATGATGTTAATTTATGCAAATGGTTAGGTATCAAAAGGGAACATAAATGCACATAAATATGGTGTATTTACAATGGTGTTTGTTTCTTCACGGTTGCCCCTTTCTTGTGGCACAGGTCACAACTCTTGGCTGCTGTGATGGTAAAAACTGTGATTTTCACCCAGTAGGATATGGGAGATTATCAAAAATCCGGTTTTGTTTCAAATTCTTTGGGTAAAACTGTGTAATCTGAGGGAAACATGTGTCTCCAATTATGTTCATTATTTGGCAGGGGTTAGAAGTGCAGCTCAGTTTCTACCTCATTTTTGTGGGCAGTGTTCACATAGCCTGTCTTCTCTGACTTAGCATGGCTCTGCCTATGGATGGCCTTTTCTCAATAGGCAAGGCTATGCTCACTGAGTATGCTACATAGTCAAAGCTTTTCTGTTAATTTTTGTTGTGTCAGTCACATGGTCTTTTAGGTATTCTGCCGGTGTGTACTCTCTGTTTGCTCAGTTTTTTTGTTAAATCTTTCAATGGTGTTAAAGTAATTATCTTTTTGTTTTCTAGGATTTGCTGGTCTAATTGTGTTGCTGTCCTGGGGGCTCGTGGGGTCTGTCTCTGTGTCCGTGAACAGAGCCTCGGACCAGCTTTGCTTAGAGGACTCTTCTTCCTTGGTTCATATCTCTGGTAGGTGATGTGACTTTGTTATGAAGGGTTGTGAATCCACTTCCTTTTTAGGTGTTGTAGAAATTTACATTCTCTGTTTTCTGGATTTTTGATAATTAAGCGGGTATCGGGCCTAATTCTTCTCTGCATGCATTATTTGGTGTTTTAAATTGTACATGGAAGACTATTTAGCGAATTATATCGCGAGTTCAATTTGATGTTCATTCCCATTTTGTAAATTCTTGGATGGTGACACGACACCAGCCTCAGAACCATAAAGGCAAGGTTATACTGATTCAAGTATTTCAAGCCAGATGCCTATTGGTATGTCGATTTTATGTTCTTTGATGCATAGAGGCCGTTTCTGACTTTTGTCTTCTCAGATGTTTAGAGCTTGTGGAAGTTACCAGTGGCGCTGATGCTTATGGCCAAGGTATGTATAGTTGATGTGGTTCTAGGGCATTGGGGTCTAGATGGAATTTGTACTGTTGGTCCTGGCGACTGGGACCTTTTATTGGAACACCATGTTTTTGGTTTTACTGAGATTTACTGTCACGGTCAAGGTCTGGCATCTGTGCAAAGATATAGGTGCTATTTGTATGGATCTCTTGTTTGGTGACAGAAGCACCAGATGAAGATAGGACATTGACTTGCAGATTCAGATATGTCAGTAGGGTGAGGCCGCGGTGCTGCAGAACTGTTATAGTGCTCTCGCCATTTCTATATTATTTGATATATAGTTTGAGATGGTGTGGCTTAAGCTGATCCCTGTCTCACCCCCCACGGCCCTGGTGGAAAGAACTGTGTGTGTGTTTGACCAATTTTAACCGCAGGACTTTTTTGTTTGCTGTAAATGAATTTATAATATCATATTTCCCCCCAAAAACTTTCCATTTAACCCTCATGCCAAACTGAGTCGAAGGATTTTTTGAATCACAAAGTATAAGAAGGACTTATGTTTTGGTTTGTTTGTTGTCAATTGGGTGTGCTGCAGGGTGAATATTGGTCTGTCATACGATAATTTTGAAAAAGCAAATTTGAATATTTTGCTCAGTACATGTTTTCCTCTGGAAATGTTACGAGTTCTGCTGCTAATGATATGCAGAGGATTTTCCCAAGGTTGCTGTTGACACGCTATCCACGGTAGTATTGAGGGTCCAAACTGTCTCCACTTTTGTGGATTGGGGTAATCAGTCCTTGGTTACAACATTGTTGGGCAGATGCTAGAGCTAAGATGACTGTTGCGTTATTGTTGTCTATATTTTTATCTTTCATTCGAGGATATCATGAACCCACAGGCCTTTTTGTTGGAGGAGTTTGTATATTGGTCCTGTATTTCATTCAACGTAAATTGGAGAATCCAGTGGAGGTTCTGGTAGTCTTTAATAGTTGATTCTAAGATTGCATTTGTCAGATTATGTGTTGCTGTTTGTAGAGCCAAAAGATGGAGAAGTGTTTACCCATACATGTCGTTTTTGGATAATAATCTTCTTTTGTGTTTGTTTGTTTAGTGTTTTTCCAATTTTCCCCATAAGTGGTTAGGTCTATGGGATACTTTCAATTACATTGAGCTAATATCTGACATGCTGTTCCTTCTTTCCAAAGGTGTATTTCCGTATTGTTTAGTGATTCACCGATATGGAAGGCTCTAGACTCACATTCTGGGTTCTTCTTATGTTTGGTTGACAGTTTCTTGAATTTTCTTTCTTACTTTTTGCATTCTTCATCAAACATTTGTCATTGTGTTCATTTTCTTCGGTTGCTTTTTGACATTTTTAGATTGATAGGGAAAGAGGAAAGGTCAAATATACTGTTATAGATGTTCTACTGCCAAGTTACACCTTCACTATTACAGTGAACATTTTTGTCCAGGACGTTTTTCTAAAAGGGATTGGACTTCGTTGTGCCAATAGTTTTTTGGATGTTTCCACCATCTAGCATTCTATACTACTCAGTTTCTTTGGCCTTTGGCCTCATGATTGAGTATTGCTCTATTCAAGTAGACTTGTGATTTTGCTGAGCGTCTGAATAGGGTAGTCAGTGGGCTGACTGTGAATACTCTGAGAGACTCTGGGTAGAGTCAGTGATAAAGTAGTCTACAGTTACTACTGTCAAGAAGATAGCTATAGAGGTACCACCATAGGAGTCCCCTCGAGCCTACCCATTGACTATTTACATACCAAAGCGTTTGCAACAGAGCTGCAGGAGTTGTGACCTGTTTTGTTGGTTAGTGTTGTCATATTGATGGCCTAGGGGGTATATTTGGGAGGAAGCTGTCACCTCCAGGTAGGTGTTTTGTCCCCCTGTGTGCTGAGCTGTAGGTTTCTTGTTCCTGTTCTGGCATTTAGGTCGCCACAGACTAGTACATGTCCCTGGGCCTGGAAATGATTGATTTCCCCCTCCAGGATGGAAGAAGCTTGTCTTCATTCAAGTATGGGAAATGTAGTGGGGGATATAGGTAGCACACAGTGGAAATTTTTCTCTGTTAGACATTTCCTTCTTGAATTTCTAGCCAATGTAAATGTTCCTGTTTTTAAGTAATAATAGTGTGAGTTAGGTACATGCTCTAACAAATGATCATACCCTGAGTTTGTTTGGATGGGACTACCAGCTCTCTGTAACCTAGAGGGCAAACAGTAGGTCCGTCTCCTTATTACCATGTTTCTTGTAGATGACAGTGTCGTACAATCCGATTCTTTTGATGAGTCCAGGTTCCTGCTCTTTTGGCCAAGGCAGGACCTCAGGCCTGGGATTATTCCAGGATGCGATAGTTGAAGGCTTTGTGTTCCATGAAGTGTCCACGTTGGTTGGTCGTGTGGTTTGGCCCCAGCAGCTAAGTGTGACAAAGCCTGCTGAGCATCTGGTACATTCCATTGCTTGGGCTAGTGTAATGAGTGGGGTTGGGGCCTGTTGCCCCTCACGGCTGGGCGTATATCTGATTAACAGTTGAAGTCACTCTTTTGCGTTTGTTGGGGGGGGGGGGCATGGGGTTGGGCGAGGGGCATAGGGTCTGATCTAAGGGGCCTAAATGGGGGTGAGGCATTGGTAGATTGAGGGGGGGTGTTGATTGGTTGGGGACGGGGGGGGAGAGAGTGTCTTCAGCTGGTTGGGCGGGGTGCTACTGAATTCTGTTACTCCTGTGGAGGTGTTGGGACTTGCATGTGAGAACGATGTCCTTTTAGGGTCCGGGCGAAGGTATCAGCGCACTGCTGCCTTGTATAGGTGACCTGGTCATAGAGGCTGGTCAGTCCAGGATTGGGAGTGGTGGGCCAGATAAACATTTGTTTTGAGGCACAGTTCATTGGAAATTACTTGAGTTTACCCGCTGTATGTTTGGCAGGGTGGAGTCTTTCGTGGTAGCAGGGTGGAGATAACCACTTGTGCGTGGGGATAATCTCTCTATCTTTTGCGTCTCTGTTCTTCTCTCTTCTTTCTCTGTGGGGTTTCTGCGAGGAGGAAGGGACTGTGGGCCGGCACAACCGGCCCCCTGTGGACTTCCTGCTCCAGGAAAGGCACTTTTCACAGCCACCAAGAGCTGCACGCTGAACAGAAAGAGAGAGGCCCCTCTCCATCTC
>NW_019947011.1:0-5987 GCF_002910315.2 Salvelinus sp. IW2-2015 | reverse complement strand
GTGTTAGATTTTTTAAAATAACTTTACCATAACAAACAGCTTACGTTATAGCGAGACAGCGCCCGCAAAAAGGAAGGAAAATAGGACTAAACATTTTCCACAGAAAAACGAAATAACATCATAAATGGTTCTTACTTTTGCTGAGCTTCCATCAGAATCTTGTACAAGGAGTCCTTTGTCCAGAGTAAATCATTGTTTGGTTTTAGAATGTCCTCTTCTCCTGTCGAATTAGCAACCTTAGCTAGCCAAGTGGCGCGAAGATGTCCATCTTCACCTAACGCAGAGAACGGAAAACTCCAAAACTCCCGATAAACGTTGAATAATCTGATAAAACTATATTGAAAAAACATACTTTACGATGATATTATCACATGTATCAAATAAAATCAAAGCCGGAGATATTAGCCGTCTATACCGAACGCTTTTCAGAAGCCAATGCTGATGTCCTTCCCGCGCCTTGGTAGACAAAGGAAATTGTGGTCACGTCATTCCAAGAGCTCTTGTTCGACCTCAGATCAAGCTAGACACCCCATTCCACCTCCCACTGCCTGTTGACATCTAGTGGAAGGCGTATGAAGTGCACGTATATCCATAGATTTTAAGCAATTGAATAGGAAGGCCCTGGAACAGCCTCGATTTCAGATTTTTCACTTCCTATCAGGAAGTTTGCTGCAAAATGAGTTCTGTTTTACTCACAGATATAATTCAAACGGTTTCAGAAACGTGAGAGTGTTTTCTATCCAATAGTAATAATAATATGCATATTGTACGATCCAAAATAGAGTACGAGGCAGTTTAATTTGGGTGCGATTTTTTACAAAGTGGAAATAGCGCGTCCATATTGACAAGAAGTTTTAAGGAAAGGGCTGTGCTCTATGAGAAACACAGAAGCTCTAGAGGTCTGCCAAAAGTATTTTGCGGATGTACTGACTGTTTTCCTGTTGAGTCTGTACTGAAATAGCTGTAGTTTTCCTATTAAAACTAAACTCACTCACTGACAGGCTCGATTCGGTCTAATGTAGCAAAATTTGAAATGTATTTTTTTTTTTACATTGGATTAAAGTATGGACTCAGAGCTAAAAATTTGTACATTATATCATACAGTACTGTTGAGAAACAATGGGAAAGTAATTCTGCTTTGAAAGTTGATAAACTTGTAACCTCACTCTTAAGAAAATGGCCATTGAATTTTACACCTACTGGACAGCCCCTCTACACCCATTCATCATCGTTCACACCCTCTTAGGCTATAGACTTGCCCATCTTTGTGTATGTGTGTTTCTGTGCGTGCGTGAGTGTGCGTGTGTGTGCATACTGATGGTTGAGGGGAGAAGAATTTGGCACAGTTATGTATGGCGTGTGTTACTGAAGACATGGTGTATAAATGTTCCTTTTAAAGGAGTGTCACGATCATCATAACGAATGGACCAAGGTGCAGCATGCGTAGAGTTCCACATATTTTAATAAGAGTATTTCCCCCCAAAGGTGCGCCGGAAGCTCTGGACTGGGAACTGTCGCCGGAAACTCTGGACTGGGAACTGTCGCCGGAAGCTCTGGAAAAATAATGCTAACAGCTCCCCCTATTGACAAAAGGTTCATGGGAACCAAAACAGGCCAAAATCAACATTCAAACACCTAGATGACCCACCCTAGTCACACCCCGACCCAACCAACATAGAGAATAAAAAGCTCTCTATGGTCAGGGCGTGACAAGGAGTCATCCTTACTACTGTTTTACGCAGAAGAAGCCCATTCTGAAAATCCTATTAGGCTGTAGATTGTCTGCAATTATATTTACAGTAAACAGTAGCTGATGCTGATATTTCCATATGTTCTAGTAATATGTTTGACATGGATTTGAGCTTAGAACTGAGCTTACTTACTTATGGAAGGATAGAAAGAGGGATGGAGACAAACAAAACTGTGGATAGAGCATTGTTGGCTCCTCAGGGGAGGACATTCCTCCTCAGTGAATAAAACAATATATATATTAAAAAAGTGAAACATTTAAAAAAGCTATAATTTCTTGATAAATCTATAATACATTTATTCATGTAACCTAATGTTAGAATGCAAAACACTGTTTTGCAATGAAGGTCTACAGTAGCCTCAACAGCACTCTGTAGGGTAACACCATGGTGTAGCCGGAGGACAAAAAATGTCCTAACAAAAACAAGGAATTACAATGACTTTGTGATGTAAATGTGGATTTGTGATCATGGGTGTATTCATTTTGCCGATTATGTTGAAAAACGTTTCTTAAACAGAAGCAAATGGAATGAAACAGGGATAAACATGCTGTTGGACTAAGCAACTGTTGGACTAATGATTACACCCTAGATCAGCTAGATGTAGGCAGGAGTGTGTAAGACGGTATTGAACGTGTCACTGTCTGTCACCTTTATTACAAAAAAGTATCTTGCATTGTGCATCTGTAAACGTTCATTCATAGGCAAAGTTGTAGCAACCTCATGATGGGTATAGGGAAAATTAGAGTATCATGTAGTAAGTAGTCTAAACCTATCCATGTTACATTGAGCTGGGTGAATGGAACATGAATGACAGTCATCCAATATGCTGTAAGAGAAATAAGGCCATGATCCTAAAAAAAAATWGCATCCTCCCTCATCTTAAACGGCACTGACCGCCACTGAGAGGAGGAGTAGGAGGAGAAGGCAAGGAGCAGGAGAAGAGGAGGAGGAGGAGGATGAGGAGAAGGAGAGGAGGCAGGAGGAGGAGAGAGGGTGAGGAGATAGGAGGAGGAGAAGGCAAGGAGGCAGGAGAGAGGAGGAGGAGGAGAGGAGTAGACAGAGGAGGAGGAGAAGAGAGGAGAGGAGGACTAGAGGGAACAGGAAATATGAGTAAATGAACATGGGAGATAATTAAAGAGAGTCTGCAAGGAAATGCCGTCTCTGAAGTGCGGACATCAGGAAAAACATAGCCTCTTCAGTCTTCCTCCTCCCAGGCATTCCCACTCCGTCAACCCTTATGTCCTCCATCTCCCCCTCTACACCCCTTCTCTATTCCCCCTCTTCTGCCTTCCCATCCGTCTGCCCTCTCTCCTCTCACTCTCTTCTCCTGCTATCGCTCTTCTTTCTGCTCCTTCTAGGGTGCCCACTCCTGATTTCCACTGCCCAACAAAATGTAACCCTGGATTAGCCTAGCGCCAGACACTCCGTGCCCATTCAATCAAATGCAGTTATGCTAATACTAACAAAGCCATTCTGCACCATTGCCCTGAATACTAAATTGCATTAGATTGCTAATCTATCGTAGCACTCATCTATAGCTAGCAATACAGAACAACAGCTGTGTTCTAGCACTCTGCCCTAGCATATAAACATTGACTCGAAATAGATCATGCTTTTGTACCAATTCTACCACTCCATAGATCGCTGAAGTCAGAGCCTAGCTGTGTCATTCGAGTTATAAGCTACACACCTCCCAACACACACACACACACCACAACACACAAACACACACACACACACACCCACACTACACACTACACACAACACACATCACCACACACACACACACACACAGATGATAACACACATCACCAGTCACGGCCCCATCATCAATCATTATCATCGATATTAAAGCAGTGAGTTAAAAGCTCAGAGGAAGGAGGGATTGCATTCTAAACGTTAAGAGAGGAGAGGACTGGGCTGTGCTCTTTCTTTTTGAGAACTATACTTTGTATTCATTCAATTGACTCTCTCTTTCACTTGGCTTCGCGCTTGTTATCTGGCATCTCGTACGCACACACTAACGACAAACCACACATACACTACACCACACTCACACACAAATCACACTTAAGAAGAGGGGCGGGGTGAGTCTGCCTTATATCAATGAGACGTGTGTGACATAACAATATACAGGAGGACTCAAGTTATGTCTGTCACCAGATTTAAGAATTCCTGGCGACAATCAAATGTCGGGACAGCATATACTCTACAAGGGATTCTCTTCGAATTTATAATCACAGCCCGCCTATATATATTCCCCCCCAAGCAGACACCATGATGGCCCTTGGAAGAACTTTATCGACTTCTTTGCTAAACTGGAAACCACAACAACCCTGAGAGGCTGCATATTCATCGTAGCATGGGCAATTTTAACAAGGCTTAAATCTGAAAACACAAACTCACCTAAATTCTATCATAGCCATATCGATTGTACCAGGACCAAGGCTGTGTAGAAAACCTTGATCTATGTTATACAAACGATATCCCGCAACAAGTCGATATAAGGCCCTCCCCCGCCCTCTTTCCGAAAAGCTGCACACCACGAACTCCAAATTTGCTGCTTCCAGCCTACAAACAGAAGCTTAAAACAGCAAGCTCACGCGCGCTCAGGTCTGTTCAAACGCGTCGTCCTATAGTTCCAATCTGATTTCCACGCATTCAAGAACTGCTTCGACTCACAGTTGGATTTGGATACGTGTTCCGCATTGCGATCCAACAAACAACCGATTAGAACACAGATACGCTGATTCTGTGAGCGACGTCATTAGAAAGTGCATTGACCAATGTCGTACCAACACCATCTTAAGCCAACGATTAAGAACATTCCCACACACCAGAAACCGGGATTTGATGAGACAGCATTCGTGAGGAAAATGAAAGCGCAAACTCACTGCATTCTACAAACCAGGGCAAGTGTTACGGAAACATGACCGAATACAAACAGTGTAGCTATATCTACCCGTCGCAAGGCCAACAAACAAGACTAAGTCCAGTATAGAGACAAAGTAGAGTCGCAATTCACACAGACTCAAGCAACACAAGGTATGATGGCAGGGTCTTACAGTCAATACGTCACGGATTACAAAAAAGAAAACCAGCCCCCTTGCGGACTGCAGGATGGTCTTGCTCCAGACAGACTAACATAACCTTTTTTGCCTATGCTTTGAGGACAATACCAACTACTGCATATGACACGGCCCGCTACCAATCAAACACTCTTTCGAAAACCTGCGGGCGTCAATACCCGTTCAACTGCAGCCGAGGTGAAGTAAAAACATTTAACGTGTTAAAAACCTCAGCAAGGCTGCATGCCCAGACGGATTACCAGGCCCGCGTCCTGAGAGCCATGCGCAAAGACTCAGCTGGACTGGTTGATTCTACGACAATTCAATCAATCTACTTATCCCAGTTCTGCGTGTTCCCACATGCTTCAAGAGGGACACCATTGTTATGTCATCGTTCCCAAAGAAGCTAAGTAAACTGAGCTAAAACGACTACCGCCCGATAAGCACTCACATTCCGTGCATCATGAAGTGCTGTTGGAGAACTAGTCAAGGACCATATCACCCCACCCTACCTGACAACCCTAAGACACCCAACTGTCCAAATTTGCTTACCGAACCCCAATAGGTCCACAGACTTGACGTACGCATCTGCAACCAACTGCACACTGCCCTAACCCCATCTGAGCAAGAGAATACCCCGTATGTGAGAATGCTGTTCATCGATACAACGCTCAGCATTTCACACCATAGTACCCTGCAAACTCGTCATCTACGCGTCGAGACCGCTGGCGGTCTCGAGACCCCAGCCTTCAAATTGGTCCTGCGACTTCCTGGACGGTTAGGTGCCGCCCCCACGATGGTGAGGGTAGGGTACACACATCTCCACCCCGCTGATTCCTTTCAACACTGGGCACTAACCACAAGGGTGCGTTCTGAGACCCTCTCCCTCGTTACTTCCCGTTCACTCCCGACTGCGTGGCCAAACACCACAACACACACCACACACACAACACACCACCACCACACCACGCACAGGCACAACTTCACACAAACACAGTAAACACACACTTCAAACAAACACTTGCACACACTCAACAAACAATGCACAACAACATAAGCACAGACGACACACTTATTATTCACACAACACACCACACACATCCCCACGATAGTAACACACACACACACCACACGCAAGCCACAACACCACACACACACACACACACAA
>NW_019947010.1:12261-25716 GCF_002910315.2 Salvelinus sp. IW2-2015 | reverse complement strand
GCTTCCACATTTACTGGATTGGTCGAACAGTGCAAGAGAAACCTCCCCGACAGTTTTTTAATTTTTATATATATATATTTTTTTCTTCTTCTCGTCAGACCATAATGCAGGGGGACATGGTTTACGACGTTTATTGTAAACAGTGCTCGTTAGGTTACTGGCTTAATGTTCTTAGTGGGAAACCTGGTTCGTTTGCGTCGGTTTCACAAGACAAATGGAGGAACAACGGTCCTATTGTCGAAACAGGCCAAATCACTGCAGTATTGCGGGAGGTGATTTTAACCAGAGTTGAGGGACTGCAGACACTGTTGGCCAGGAGGGGTAGTTTAGGTTTTCTGGACCTTTGTATAGACTAACCATGATTCCCCAAAATGAGGCCCTGAAATCTGTCCAAAATGCACCCTATTCCCTATATAGCACTACTTTTAAACCAGGGCTGGCACCCTATTCCCTATTATAGTGCACTACTGAGACCAGGGTGGCACCTATTTCCCTATATAGTGCACTACTTTAGACCATCGGGCCACCCTATTCGCTATTATAGTGCACGTACTTTAACCAGGGGCTGGCACCCCTATTTCCCTATATAGTGGCACTACTATTAAACCAGGCGCTGGCAACCCTAGTTCACCTATTATAGTTGCCACTGCTTTAGGACCACGCGTTGGCACCCTATTCCCTACTATAGTGCACTTACTTGTTTATCCAGACTCTATAGGCCAATGTTCAAAAGTATGTACTATAAAGCCTAAAGAATCCACAGGGTGCCGTTTGAGACGGGCAGTAGTAGCCCAGTCTGGATGGAAACTTATTCAACAACTTTTGACATATTTGACTGTAACTTGATATGTAGGCTACAAAGACCAGCTACCGGCAGAGTAGAAGCCAGAGACAGAATAGCATTCTGTAGCACTTGCTTACTTCAGAGCCAGTGAAGCAGAGAGAAGAGAGGAGAGAGAGAGAGAGGAGGGGGAGAGAGAAGGAGAAGGAGGAAAGGGAGGGGAGAGAGGGAGGAAGGAGAGGAGGGAGAGAGAGAGTAGAGAGAGAGAGAGGAAAGGGAGGAGAGGAGAGAGAGAGGAAAGGGAGGAGAAGAGAGGAGAAAGGAGCAGGAGAGGAGAGAGATCAGGAAAGAGGCGGAGAGAGATGGAGGAAAGAGAGAGAGGAGGCGAGGGAAGAGAGAGGCGAGGGTAAAGAGAGAGGGAGGAGAGGCGGTCATGAAAGACACACCAAAAAAATATGTATTTTTTTGTCCTAAAGGAATGTGTATTCTGATTATTGAGCCAAAATGAGACATGTTATGCGGACTCAGATAGTCTACTACAGGGCACAACATTTAACACGGGTGATCTCCTCCTCCCTGTAATATAGTCTACTACAGGGCACAACATTTAAAAACCACGGGTTAAAAAATCTTCTCCTCCCTGTAATATTGTCGTATTACAGGGCACAACATTTAACACGGTGATCTTCTCCTCCCTGTAATATATTCTCACTACAGGCAACAACATTTATTAATCGGCTGTGATCTTCTCCCTGTAATATAGTTCACTACGGGCAGCAACATTTAAAACAAGGGTATCTCTCTCCTGTAATATATGTCTACTACAGGGCACAAACATTTAACACGGAGTGATCTTCTCCTCCCTGTAATATATCTACTACAGGGCACAACATTTAACACGGGTGATTTTCTCCTCCCTGTAATATAGTCACTACAGGGGCACACCATTTAACATGGGGATCTTCTCCTCCCGTAAATATAGCTACTACACGGGCAAACATTTAACACGGGTGATCTCTCCTCCCTGTAATATAGTCTACTACAGGCACAACATTTAACACGGGTGTCTTCTCCTCCCTGTAATATATTCTACTACAGGGCACAACATTTAACACGGTGATCTTCTCCTCCTGTAATATAGTCCACTACAGGGCACAACATTAAACACGGGTGATCTTCTCCCCCTGTAATATATTCTACTACAGGCGCAACATTTAACACGGGTGATCTTCTCCTCCCTGTAATATAGTCTAACTACAGGGCACAACATTTAACACGGGTGATCTTCTCCTCCCTGTAATATAGTCTACTAACAGGGCACAACATTTAACACGGGTGATCTTCTCCACTGTAAATATTCTACTACAGGGCCACAACATTTAACACGGGTGATCCTTCTCCTCCCTGTAATTAGTCTACTACAGGGCACAACATTTAAACACAGGTGATCTTCTCCTCCTGTAATATAGTCTACTACAGGGCCAACATTAACACGAGGTGATTTCTCCTCCCTGTAATATAGTCTACTACAGGCGCAACATTTAACACGGGTGATCTCTCCTCCCTGTAATTATTCTACTACAGGCACAACATTAACACGGTGATCTTCTCCGTCCCTGTAATATAGTACTACAGGGCCGCACATTTAACACGGGTGATCTTCTCCTCCCTGTAATATAGTCTACTACAGGGCACAACATTTAACACAGGTGATCTTTCTCCTCCCTGTAATATATTCTACTACAGGGCACAACATTTAACACGGGTGATCTTCTCCTCCCTGTATATATTCTACTACAGGGCACAACATTTAACACGGGTGATCTTCTCCTCCCTGTAATATAGTCTACTACAGGGCACAACATTTAACACGGTTGATTTCTCTCCTGTAATATATGTCTACTACAGGGCACAACATTTAACACGGGTGATTCTCTCTCCCTGTAATATAGTTCTACTACAGGCGCACAACATTTAACACAGGTGAATTCTCCTCCCTGTAATATATTCTACTACAGGGCACAACATTAACACAGGTGATCTTCTCTCCCTGGTAATATATCTTCTACACAGGCACAACATTTAACACAGGTGATCTTCCTCCCTGTAATATAGTTCTACTACAGGGCACAACATTTAACACAGGTGATCTTCTCCCTGTAATATAGTCTACTACAGGCACAACATTTAACACGGGTGATCTTCTCCTCCCTGTAATATAGTCTACTACAGGGCACAACATTTAACACGGGTGACCTTCTCCTCCCTGTAATATATTCTACTACAGGGCACAACATTTAACACGGTGATCTTCTCCTCCCTGTAATATATTCTACTACAGGGCACAACATTTAACACGGGTGATCTCTCTCCCTGTAATATAGTCTACTACAGGGCACAACATTAACACGGGTATCTTCTCCTCCCTGTAATATAGTCTACTACAGGCACAAACATTTAACACGGGTGATCTTCTCCTCCCTGTAATATAGTCCACTACAGGGCACAACATTTAATACGGGTGACCTTCTCTCCTCCCTGTAATATATTCTACTACAGGGCACAACATTTAACACAGAGGTGAATCTTCTCCTCCCTGTAATATAGTCTACTACAGGCACAACATTTAACACGGGTGATCTTCTCCTCTGTAATATAGTCTACTACAGGGCACAACATTTAACACGGTGATTTCTCCTCCCTGTAATATAGCTCACTACAGGGCACACATTTAACACATGGTGATCTTCTCCTCCCTTAATATAGTCTACCACAGGGCACAACATTTAACACAGGGGATCTTCCTCCCTGTAATATAGTCTACTACAGGCACAACATTTAAACACGGGTGATCTTCTCTCCTGTAAATATATTCTACTACAGGGCACAACATTTAACACGGGTGATCTTCTCCTCCCTGTATATATAGTATCCCTACAGGGCGCAACATTTAACACGGGTGATCTTTCTCCTCCCTGTAATATATTCTTACTACAGGGCACAACATTTAACACGGGTGATCTTCTCCTCCCTGTAATATATTCTACTACAGGGCACAACATTTAACACGGGTGATCTTCTCCTCCCTGTAATATTAGTCTACACAGGGCACAACATTTAACACGGGTGATCTTCTCCCTGTAATATATTCTACTAGCAGGCACAACATTTTAACACAGGTGACTTCTCCTCCCTGTAATATAGTCTACTACAGGGCACAACATTTAACACAGGTGATCTTTCTCCTCCCTGTAATATAGTCTACTACAGGCACGCAACATTTAACACAGGTGATTTTCTCCTCCCTGTAATATAGTCTACTACAGGGCGCAAACATTTAACACGGGTGATCTTCTCCTCCCTGTAATATATTCTACTACAGGGCACAACATTTAACACCGATGATCTTCTCCTCCCTGTAATATAGATCCACTACAGGGCGCAACATTTAACACGCGGTGATTCTTCTCCTCCCTGTAATATAGTCTACTACAGGGCACAACATTTAACACAGGTGATCTTCTCCTCCCTGTAATATATTCTACTACAGGGCGCAACATTTAACACAGGGTGATCTTCTCCTCCCTGTAATATAATTCTACTACAGGCACAACATTTAACACGGGTGATCTCTCCTCCCTGTAATATATCTACTACAGGGCACAACATTTAACACAGGTGATCTTCTCCCCTGTAATATAAGTCTACTACAGGGCACAACATTTAACACCGGGTGATCTTTCTCCTGCCTTAATTATATTCTACTACAGGGCACAACATTTAACACGGTGAATCTCCTCCCTGTAATATATTTCTACTACAGGGCACAACATTTAACACAGTGACTTTTCTCCCTGTAATATATTCTACTAAACAGTGCAATGTGGAGGAGGAGTTAAGATGGAGTGTCACCTTCTTAACGGACAAAAGAGGAAGTGACATCACATCAGCTCTCTTTCCATTTCCCGTGAAAACCGGATATATCCGGTTGTTAAAAACTTGACTGATATTAAAGCCAGTGACGTGTGTGTGGATCAACCGCCTCGCATACACACCTTCTATAGAAGACAAATGTCTAGGTTGAATTTTCTACTTCAATTTCTTTGTGTGCCTTCTTCTGTTATATATATATATATATATATTTATATATATTTATCATCATTTTATTTATTCAACTTTTGAATTATTCTTCACTTATTGATATTGCATTGTGGAGAGATGAACCTGTAAGTAGGCCTGAGCATTTCATTGCACTTTGTATATGACAAATAAACAAACTTGAATTAACAAACTTGAACTTGAAAAGAGGCTGTATTTTAGCCTGGTCCCGGATCTGGTTGTTCTCTTGCCAAATCCATTGCTCATTGAATGGGCCCTGGTCTAAAGTAGTGCACTATATAGGGAATATGGTGCCAGCTCCGGTTAAAAGTAGTGCACTATATAGGGAATAGGGTGCAAGGCCTGGTCTAAAGTAGTGCACTATATAGGGAATAGGGTGCCATTTGGGATGTATAGCCTCAACTTGCTCTTTTAGCAGAACCAATGGAATAGAATGAACAGAACCAATGGAATAGAATGAACAGAACTCGCCGACGGGTTCTACAAGAGAACGGAGCTAAGAACAGAGTTCTTTTCAAAGCGAGTTCTTTTCTGCCTGGCGCTCTAAGAACAACAGTTAAAAACAACAGACATTAAAATTGTCTATACTAGTCTAGCTTAGCTGTACTCAATGGTGCTCATTTAAAACCAAAACAAAACTCAGACTCTCACCACACCTGCAGACTAAGAAGCCTAGTTAGCCAATCAACTGCAAACGTCCTAATTTAAATACTGTGTTGATGTTATGATACACTGCCTTTCCGTAGTTTAATCACTCGGACTGGTCCACATTTGTGACTTGTTTCAGGAAGCAAGGACTATGTCGCACGTCACTGTTTCACAGGAGTGGCATTTGAACTTTTTTTTTTTTTATAAAATGAGATAGGTCATATATTGAACTGGCTAGCCAGCTAACTTTACTTTAGCTAGTCAGCTAACTTAACTTTAGCTAGCCAGCTAACTAACTTTAGCTAGCCAGCTAACTTAACTTAGCTAGCCAGCTAACTTAACTTAGCTAGCCAGCTAACAATTTAGAAACAAACCAAAACATTGTTTTGAAATGTTACTGTTTTTTTCTAGATTGACATGTACTACATTCATTTTTAAACGGTTGCGTTATCGGTGTTACAATAGACCAGTGATGTGGACCGCGCAGGCTGCTGACGTCATGCAGCCTGCCGTTTTTGTGTTGATACTTTCTCATACAACGACAATGACAAGTTTGACGTCGGACGACAATGGAAGGTTCACGTCGTCACTGCGATAACTATATACAGACATGTCAAAAGACGTATTACAAAACCAGCCTTTAGTCTTGAATCTACACCCATTTCAGTATCACGAGTGAATCCTTTAAAAGAGATGGCTGGGCTAAGGCTTAAGAGGGTGACGATGGAAATGCTGAATAGGGTGTAGACAAAAGAAGAAGCTATTCCTAGATACCAAAACATTCAAGGGACATTTCTCAAAAGTGGAGTCACAAGTTCATACAACTTTCAAAGCATAATTACTTTCACATTGTTCCTCAACTGTAGTGTTTGATATACCATGTTCTAGCTCTGAGTCTCTACTTTTTGTAAAAAAAATAAATAAATAAACATTTTAAATGTTGCTACACTAAGATTGAATCGAGCCGTTGCCACACAATTTCATGTCGGTCCGTCTTTGTTTTAGGGCATGGGTTACAGGGGAGGTCCGCTTGTTTTAAGGGCATGGGATAAGGGGGGTCCGTCTTTGTTTTAGGGCACGGGATAACGGGAGGTCCGTCTTTGTTAGGATGGGATACAGGGGAGGTTCCGTCTTTGTTTTAGGGCATGGGATACAGGGGAGCGTCTTTTGTTTTAGGGCACGGGTACAGGGGAGGTCCGTTTGTTTTAGGCACGAGGATACAGGGGAGGTCCGTCTTTGTTTTTAGGGCATGGGATTACAGGGGAGGTCCGTCTTTTGTTGTAGTGGCACGGGATACAGGGGAGGTCGTCTTTGTTTTAGGGCATGGGATAACACGAGGGAGGTTCGTCTTTGTTTTAGGGCATGGGATACAGGGAGGTCCGTCTTGTTTTTAGGGCATGGGATACAGGGAGGTCCGTCTTTGTTTTAGGGCATGGGATACAGGGGAGGTCCGTCTTTGTTTTTAGGGCAGGGATACAGGGGAGGTCCGTCTTTGTTTTAGGCATGGGATACAGGAGGTCCGTCTTTGTTTTAGGGCATGGGATACAGGGGAGGTCCGTCTTTGTTTTAGGGCACTGGGATACAGGGAGGTCCGCTTTGTTTTAGGGCAGGGATACAGGGGAGGTCCGTTCTTGTGTTTAGGGCACGGGATACAGGGAGGTCCGTCTTTGTGTTTAGGGCAGGATACAGGGGAGGTCCGTCTTTGTTTTAGGGCACGGGATACAGGGCGAGGTCCGTCTTTGTTTTAGGGAGGGATACAGGGGAGGTCCGTCTTTGTTTTAGGGCATGGGATAACAGGGGAGGTCCGTCCTTGTTTAGGGCTGGGATACGGGAGGTCCGTCTTTGTGTAGGGCACGGGATACAGGGGAGGTCCGTCTTTGTTTTAGGGCATGGGATACAGGGAGGTCCGTCTTTGTTTTAGGGCACGGGATACAGGGAGGCTCCGTCTTTGTTAGGGCAGGGATACAGGGAGGTCCGTCTTTGTTTTAGGGGCACGGGATACAGGGGAGGTCCGTCTTTGTTTTAGAGGGTGCAAGGTGCTGGTTTGAGCATGGGAATACAGGGAGGTCCGTCTTTTGTTTTTAGGGCATGAAGGATACAGGGGAGAGTCCGTCTTTTGTTTTAGGGCATGGGATACAGGGAGGTCCGTCCTTTGTTTTAGGGCACGGGATACAGGGGAGGAGTTGATCGCAGGGTCTATTGTAGGTACCCAGAGAAACTTGGAGATCTGCTGCTGCATGCACCTTTTAGTACGCACGGCACTACTTTAGCCAGAGGAGGGCACTACTGTAGGACCAGAGGAGGGCACTACTTAGACCAGAAGGGGCACTACTTTAGACCAGAAAGGGCCTACTTTAGGACCAGAGGAGGGCCTACTTTAGACCAGACAGGCACTACTTTAGACAGAAAGCAGGGCACTACTTTAGCCAGAGGAGGGCACTTAACTTTAGACAGAGAAGGGCACTACTTTAGACCAGAACAGGGCACACTTTAGACCAGAGGAGGGCACACTTTAGAGAAGGCACTACTTTGAGACCAGAAGGAGGACACCTTTTAGACCAGAAGAGGCACTACTTTAGACCAGGAAACGAGGGCACTACTTTAGACCAGAGGAGGGCACTACTTTAGACCAGAGGGGAGGGCACTACTTTAGACCAGACAGACACGACTTAGAACCAGAAGGCCTACTTTAGACCAGAGAGGCACTACTTTATGAGGCCAGAACAGGGGTCTACTTTAGAACCAGAGGAGGGCACTACTTTAGACCAGAAGGGCACTCTTTAGACCAAGGCAGGGCACTACTTGTAGACCAGACGAGGCACTACTTTAGACGCAGAGGAAGGGCACTACTTTAGACCAGTAAGGAGAGGCACTACTTATTAACCAGAAGGGCACTACTTTAGACCAGAACAGGGGCTCTACTAGTAGACCATAGAGGGCCGACTTTAAGGCGCAGAGCAGGCCTACTTTAGAACCAGGAAGGGCACTACTTTAGGAACAAGCCGGGCACTAACTAAGACCAGAGGAGGGCACATACTTTAGACCAGAAGGAGGGCACTACTTTCGACAGCAGAGGAGGCACTGTACTTTAGACGAGGAGGGCACTAACTTTAGACCGAGGAGGGCACTACTTTAGACAGGAACAGAAGGACTACTTTAGACCAGAGGGCACTACTTTAGACCAGAAGCAGGGCACTACTTTAGAAACCGAGAACGGAGGCGAGCTACTTTAGACCAGAGCGAGGCGCACGAGCTTAGACAAGAGGAGGGCACTCACGTTTGGCCGACAGGCAGGGCACTACTTTGAGGACCAGAACAGGGCACTACTTAGGACCACACAGGCACTTACTTTAGGACCAGAGCGAGGGCACTACTTTAGGACCGAAACAGGCTTGTACTTTAGGACCGCAGAGCGAGCGCCCACGAACTTCAGGACCACGAACGGAGGGCACTACTTGTTAGACCAGAACAGGGCACTACTTTAGACCAGAACAGGCCAGACGGTACTTTAGACCAGAGGGAGGGCACTACTTGAGACCAGAAACAGGCAACTAGTTTGAGACCAAGAAGCAGGGCACTGACTTTGACCAGAGAAGGCACTACTTTACGAACCAGAGGAGGGGCACTACTTTAGCCAGAGGAGGCACACTTAGACCAGAACAGGGCACTACTTTAGACCAGAACAGGGCTACTTTAACCAGAGGAGGCACTACTTTAGACCAGACAGGGCACTACTTAGACAGAAAGGGCACACTTTAAACCAGAGCGGAGGGCACTTTTAGACAGAGAGGCACTACTTTAGACCAGAGGAGGGCACTACTTAGACCAGAACAGAGAGGCACTTTAGACCAGAAAGGGCACTACTTAGACAGAGAGAGGCACTACTTTAGACCAAGCGAGGGCACTACTTTAGAGCAGAAGGGCACTACTTTAGACCAGAGGGGGCACTACTTTAGACCAGAGGAGGGCACTACTTTAGACCAGAGGAGGGCACTACTTTAGAACCAGAGGAGGGCACACTTTAGACCAGAGGAGGCACTACTTTAGACCAGAGGAGGGCACTACTTTAGACCAGAGGAGGGCACTACTTTAGACCAGACAGGGGCACTACTTTAGACAGGAGCAGCGGGCCACTAGTTTAGGACCAAGAACAGGGCCACTACTTCTAGGGCCAGAACAGGCACTACTTTAGAACCAGAACAGAGCACTACTTGTAGGACCATGTAGGCACTACTTTAGGGCCATGAGGGCACTATTTAGACCAGAAACAGGGCACTACTTTAGGCCCAGAACAGGCCACTACTTTAGACCAAGAGGAGGGCTCTACTTTAGCCCAGAGAGGCTCTACCTTTAGCACCAGAGGAGGGCGCGACCTATTACTTAGCAGGCCACTGCAGGGGGGCACTACTTTAGGACCAGAGCGGGTTTAGCAACGGTCTATTTAGACCAGAAGGAGGCACTGTTTAGACCAGAGGAGGGCTCTACCTTAGACCAGAGAAGGGCACTAGATTAGACCAGAGGAGGGCCACGATTTTAGACCAGACCGGAGGGCTATTTAGACGGAGGTCTTTATAGACCAGAGTGAGGCCTAGTTGTAGGTAAGAGGGCACTACTTTTTAGACCAGAGGAGGGCACTACTTTAGAACAGAGGAAGGGCACTACTTGGGTAAGGCAATACGCCAGAAGGGCACTACTTTAGACCAAGAAGGAGCACTACTTTAGGGGGACCAAGAGGGGAGGCCCATTGTTTAAAACTTTATGCAGTAAGCAGGCACTACTTTAGCCAGATGGCCTCTAGAGAAGGGCACTACTTTAGACCAGGAACAGGGCACTATTTAACCAGAGCAGGCACTACTTCTAGACCATGGAGCCGGGACTACTTGGTAGTATGCCGAAACAGTTCCAAATATTCCATCTCTTTTTGGTAATGAGCAAGCTGGACACACACCATTCAGGCTCAATATGAGGGGTACAGTGGGAAGGTGGACATTTCGAGCACTCGCTTGACTTTTGCCACCAGCATCTTATTACTGTTACGAGCAACTTTCTATGAACTCGTAAACTGGAACTAACTATATAGAAAAGATCACTCCAGCAATCAATCGAGTGCAACTAAACCTTATGACCGAGAGCGAGGGAGCTGACGACTCTCTAAGAACGCCAGGCAGGAAAACAGAGGGTCACTTTAAGACACTTGGTCTAATATGTATCAAAGAATGACCAACAACAGGGAGGCCATACCTTAGTACTTTTTCGCACTCAGAAAGAGCGAGCATTCAGACCTTGGGCTAAACTTACTTTACGGAACACTCTGGAGCTCAACGTGCACCTGTGGCTACCTACTGTAGACAGGAGATGACATGCCTTGAGGAGCGATCTCACATCATACTTGATGAGCCTAGACCACAAGTCGTGGGTCACTACTTGAGAGCGTCACAAAGAATTAGGCAATTGATTGGAGCATCTCGATCTTTTGACCAGAAAGGCCACACAACTGAACATGCTATTATAGGGCACTACTTTACGCCAGTGAGCGATAGGCACTTACTTTAGACAGAGCGGCACTGTGACTGCCGCGAGAGAGGCAGCGGAGCTTACGGCAAGACTAGGTGAACGCGAAGAGCATACTAGGAACCAGAGGGAGGGCACTAGTTAGAGTTAGAGGGAGGGCCACTACTTTAGACCAGAGGGCACTACTTTATGAACAGAGGGGAATACTGTTAGAGGTAGAAGAGGGCACTACTTTAGAGTAGAAGGAGGGCACTACTTAACCAGAGGATGGCACACTTTTGACCAGAGGAGGGCACTACTTAGACCAGGGAGGGCACTACTTTAGGAAGAGAGGGCACACTTTAGAGTAGAGGAGGGCACGGTACTTTAGAGTATAAGAGGAGGGCGAGCTTTAGACCAAGAGGAGGAGGCACTACTTTAGACCAGAGCAGGGCACTAGTTTAGATCCTGGCCAAAATGAGTGCACCATAATAGGCCTATATAGGGAATAGGGTGCCAGTCCTGGTCTAAAGTAGTGCACTATATAGGGAATAGGGTGCCAGTCCTGTTCTAAAGTAGTGCACTATATAGGGAATAGGGTGCCAGCCCTGGTCTAAAGTAGTGCACTATATAGGGAATAGGGTGCCAGCCCTGGTCAAAAGTAGTGCACTATATAGGGAATAGGGTGCCAGTCCTGGTCTAAAGTAGTGCACTATATAGGGTACCATTATATAGGTGCCATTTGGGATGCAAACATTGTCTGCCTTGTCCGTCATGATCACAATTGCTCTATAAACATTGGCCCATATTGATGCATATCATTGACATTTCTCACAGAGTAAAGTAGAGTAGTGAGCCTTTTTTGTTGTTGCCTATTTTACTTGAGATTAATCAAACGATCCTGCTTTATCATAGCTTACTTTGAATGGAGTTATAGACTAACTTTTTAAACATTTTAAATCAAGGCATATAAGCCTATCACCTAAACCAGCAATTACTAGTTCACAGCATTCACCTAAATCTATAGATGGATATATTTATGTTTAAATATTCAAATTCTGCAACTAGTTATAGAAACGGGCAGAGTCCTGAAGCATCACTCTGTGAGAACATCTCACCAGCGCGCAACAGTTCCAAGAGCGCACACAGGACGCACACCCAATGTACAATCAACACTTATAGGGACCYATGAAATGTACGGTCTGTATAGTAAAACACCGTTATCATGTTGCGGTTAGCTGAACTTTGGGATATATAGCTCTCTTAAAGATGGCATCTTCAAAAGGTCCGTGCTGCGCGTAAAAGAAAAGAAAAGAAGGAAGGCCAATATCTAGACCAACATCAACRTGTTACCTTGTCTGTCTGAATGCTGATCGCGCTGCCGTAACGGCAATAAGTAACGAAATGTTCACAGTTATTCCACAGCAAGCTGTAAGGTATCTTCCCAACCATTTCCTCTGCTCTCCTCGCAATCTCTTCGCCATCCAACGGTCGTTTCTGCACGGTAGTGTCCATAACGTTAAGTAGAATTGACGCGCCGTAGGCAAAGTCCTCAACAGTATCCACCCGAATGCTGGCGCTCTTGGATAGAACGCCAAGAACTAAGCGTTTGTTAGTTACCATCACCTGGATGGAAAGCTTGTCCGTTGTAAAGAGTGGCAAGATATCCGGAATCAGATGTGCCACCCGGTTGTCCCCTAAATAGATGCCGAAATGAGTGAATAGAGTCCGGGGAACTTCTAACAAGTCTCCCCGTTGGTATAGTGAGTCTGGGAGTGCGGTGCCGGCGGAGGGATCGGGGACCTCCTCTTTCTCGCAGTGATTTGTAACTATCTTCTTCTCCCTCTCTCTCTGTGTGTCTGAAAAAAACAGACTGGTCCTGAAGTGATTGAAGACATAGAGGTGAGTGAGGAAGAGTACTTTTTCCAGGAGTAATGTGAGCGAATTCAACATGTTTATTGGAGGGAATTTCTTGTTCTTGTTTTTTCTGAGATGTTGTCCTCCTCGCCTCGCGCTCCTCTAACGTCTTCAGCTCGCGGCCAATTTCAACGCCGAGCCCACGTTGACGTCGTGAGGGATTCGAGGATCCGATTGGCTGCTGTTTGAAAGCAGAGTATTCCGGTAGGTAGTTTTGTGAGGCACAACATTAACCCTACATGACTCAATAGACCTATTAGGCTATTGACACTCATACAACTCATCAGTAGAATATATTGGGGTAGATAGGCTACCAGTCTGTAACTAGTTGTGGTCTGCATGTCCACTGCCTGTAGCCTTGAGAACATCATGTAAGAAGTCAACAAGCTGTTGTCTCTCTCTCTCTCTCTCTCTCTCTCTCTCACTCTCTCCACTCTCTCACACTCTCTCTGTCTCTCTATCTCTCTCTGTCTCTCCTCTCTCTCTCTTCAGAATGAGAA
>NW_019947010.1:0-12236 GCF_002910315.2 Salvelinus sp. IW2-2015 | reverse complement strand
GGACATCAATTAAAACCATTATACATTCTATATACACATCAATACACATAAATTACACTATATACATCTATACACACATCAATTACACTATACATATCTATATACACATAAATGCAACTATATATACATCTATATACACATCAATACACATCAATTAAACTATATATACATCTATATACACATCAGTTACAACATACATACAGTACCAGTCAAAAGTTTGGACACACCTACTCATTCTGGGTTTTTCTTTATTTTTACAATTTTCTACACTGTAGAATAATAGTGAAGACATCAAAACTATGAAATAAACACATATGGAATCATGTAGTAACCAAAACCGTGTTAAACAAATCAAAATATAATTTATATTTGCGATTCTTCAAAGTAGCCACCTTTTGCCTTGTGACAGCTTTGCACACTCTTGGCATCATGTAGTAACCAATGGTCGAATTGCGGCAAAGAAACCTCTACTAAAGGACACTGATAAGAAGAAGAGACTTGCTTGGGCCGAGAAACACGAGCGATGGACATTAGACCGGTGGAAATCTGTCCTTTGGTCTGATGAGTCCAAATGTGAGATTTGTTTTGGTTCCAACCTCAGGTATCTTTGTGAGACGCAGAGTTGGTGGCTACTTTCAATAATCTAAAGTGGAATATATATTGGTTATTGGTTAAATTGGTTACTACATGTTGGTAAATGACACGTCACAGTTAGCACCTAAAGTTGTTTTTAATGGAAATTGATGGCAGATTTTTCGTTAATACTACTGGAAAGCCTACTAGGTTTAGGGAGCTTTATCTATCGTTCGATTCTTTCCCCAGATGTTATACATGACTCATACTGTGGTGTCTCTATGCTACTGTCACGCCTTGACCTCAGTTCCTTTGTTATGTCTCTATTTTTTTTGGTCAGGGCCTGAGTTGGGTGGGCATTCTATGTTTCGTGTCTATGTTTTATTATTTCTATTGTTTGGCCGCGTGTGGTTCTCAATCAGAGGCAGCTGTCTATCGTTGTCTCTGATTGAGAACCAGACTTAACTAGCCTCATTCCCACCTGTGTTTTGTGGGTAGTTGTTTTCTGTTTTGTGTGTCTGCACCAGCCAGAACTGTTTCGGTCGTTATTCTTTGTTATTTCAGTGTTCATTTAATAAATATGGACCACGTACACACTCTGCACCTTGGTCCTCTCCTTCTAACAGCCGTTACAGCTACACTATACAGCCACTTCCATTTGAACCTGATCTAGACTACAACACCGCATGTTACTGTATCCCACGTTTAACATTCAACTTGATATCTTGTTGCTGTCTTTGCATAGGTTCATCACATTTTGTATTTGCAATCGCTATTATTAATATGTTTAATAATTGTATGTTTATAATTGCAATTTATTCATATTATAGTATTTGATATAACTTAATTTTGCATTCACGTACTATCGTTATTGTACTATCGTTACTATAGTATTGTCACGCCCTGACCTTGGTTTCTTTGTTTTTTATTGTTTTGGTTAGGTCAGGGTTGTGACGAGGGTTTTATGGGTGTTTTGTCTTTGTCTATGGGTTTTTGTATATCTATGGGTTTTGTATTGTCTAGGTAAATGTAGGTCTATGGTGGCCTGAGTTGTTCCCAATCAGAGACAGCTGTTTATCGTTGTCTCTGATTGGGGATCCTATTTAGGTTGCCATTTTTCCATTTTGGATTTTGTGGGTTATGTCTATCTGATGTTGCATGTAATAGACCCGTGTCTATTAGCGTTCACGTTCGTTTTGTTGTTTGTAATAGTTGGTTCAGTTTCTTCTGTATTAAAAGGAAGATGTATATTAATCACGCTGCACCTTGGTCTCCTTCGTGACGAACGTGACAAAGTATTTGATCACTTAATTATGCATTCACGTACTATCGTTATTGTACTATCGTTACTATAGTATTTGATAACTTAATTATTCATTCACGTACTATCGTTATTGTACTATCGTTACTATAGTATTTGATAACTTAATTATGCATTCATGTACTAATCGTTATTGTTACTATCGTTATTGTACTATCGTTACTATAGTATTTGATAAACTTAATTATGCATTCACATACTATCGTTACTATAGTATTTTGATAAACTTAATTATGCATTCACATACTATCTTTACTATAGTATTTGATAACTTAATTATGCATTCACATACTATCGTTACTATAGTATTGATATAACTTAATTATGCATTCACATACTATCGTTACTATAGTATTTGATAACTTAATTATGCATTCACATACTATCGTTACTATAGTATTTGATAACTTAATTATGCATTCACGTACTATCGTTATTGTACTATCGTTACTATAGTATTTTGATAACTTAATTATGCATTCACGTTACTTCGTTATTGTACACGTTACTATAGTATTTGTAACTTAATTATGCATTCACGTGACACTATTATTATTGTTATTTCTCTCTCTCCGCAGAAAAACATACAACTATGTTACCCAGCAGCTGGCCAATCCAACCGCACCAATCATGACAGAAATCCCAGAAACCAATGCCAACTGAACTGTTAAATGTCAATAAATTTCAACTGTACTGTGACTCCATCCATCTGAACAACCTTCCATGTCCTGTACCATAATCAGAATATAAAGATTCAGATCAGGACATAGCATAATGGGATGGACTGGTTATCGTATTGACCCACTTCTCTATAAGTGATAACTGCCAACATTAGGCAATCCTTGCCTGTGTGTTTTTTAATGAATATGAAATATAATGCAATATTTCCATAGATGTTTTCTCTCTCAAACCTCCTCTCCTCTCTCTCTGTCTCTCTCTGTCTCTCTCCCCTCCTCTCAAACCTCCTCTCCTCTCTCGCTCACTCTCAATCAATTTCAATTCAATTCAAGGGGCTTTATTGGCATGGGGAAACATGTGTTAACATTGCCAAAGCAAGCGTGAGGTATTAATACACAAAAGTGAAATAAACAATACAAATTAACAGTAAACATTACACATACAGAAGTTTTCAAAACAAGAAAGACATTACAAAGTCATATTATATATATACAGTGTTGGTAACAATGTACAAAATGGTTTAAAGCACACAGTTAAAAATAAATAAGCATAAATATGGGTTGTATTTACAATGGTGTTTGTTCTTCACTGGTTGCCCTTTTCTTGTGGCAACAGGTCACAAATCTTGCTGCTGTGATGGCACACTGTGGAATTTCACCCAGTTAGATATGGGAGTTACAAAATTGGATTTGTTTTCAAATTCTTTGTGGATCTGTGTAATCTGAGGGAAATATGTCTCTCTAATATGGTCATACATTGGGCAGGAGGGTAGGAAGTGCGCTGCAGGCTCAGTTTCCACCTCCATTTATACCAGGATACTTTTGGGGCAGTGAGGACACTAGTCCTTAAGATCATGCCTGTTCAAATCTTCCTCGGTTGACGATAAGCCCAAATTATCGTCTACCTTCGTCTCCGTGCGCGGCGGATTTCTACTCTCACCCTCCGCCCCATCCACACCACTCCTGTCCTCTCCGCGCCTCGACCGGAACCCACTCCCACCCCCCGCACCCTATTTCTTTCTCCCAAGTGTTATAACCAGCACCACCACCGGGCCTATAACAGATACTTCGCCTAGATCACAACCAACACGCCCAATAAGCGTAGCCCCCCTACTCGATCTTGCAATTCTTTCTTCTCCACTAGAATGAAAACACTGACGAGAAATTCTGATTAATTATTTTGTAGGCGCTACAAGCAACCGCAACGTCCTTGCAAAGGCGTAGGCTGATACACGACCATACTCGCGAACGACGCGTTACATTCCCAAATAAGGCCAGTCAGCGCCCTGAATATTCCTTGAAGTTTAACTGGGTATCAGTCCGCACATCAAGAACCTGACGCACCACAGCACAGGTCGCAACCACCTACAGCCGCAACTCCAGTGGTAGTTTACCATTTGGCCACACAACTACACCATGAGCGGTTTTCTAGCGGAGTGGGACCGGGCAGTAGTACGAAAGCAGCACCGAGTCACTCAATACCAACGACCCATCTTCCGCGTTTCTATACTATCATACCAACTGACGGTCTATACCAGACTCCAACGATAAATGACTCATATAGATCACTCAGACACTGCCAGAATCGACAAGTAAATGAAACAAGCTCGAATCAAGAAAAAGTAAGCTGAACCGGAGCGCATAACGATCGAAGTATCACTGCCACGTTTACCAAGCCATTATCTTAGAAGTCGATTATGGAAGATATCCTTATGTACAGGGTTGCTAAACTATAGCTTCAGTATATTGCTGGGCTTCTAGTACATTCAATAATACATTGACTAATTTCTAAAAACGTTTGTGTTCAGTGATGAAAAAAACCTGTCTATAACTAATGATTAATATTCGGTTTAAAACTAATTTATCCACAGATTTTGTGAACACAAACTGGAGTCCAGGTAAAGGAATAACTGATTTCTAAATACTTTGAATTGTACTTTTTCTTGGAATCTTTTAGCAGTTATAGTATGGTATTACGATAATTCAGTGTGTAACATGTTTTATTACATTGTGCAGTGTGTTTGGTCACTGAAATTTTACTTTGAAGTATTTCCATCAATCTCACCCTGGCATTTAACACAGTTTTCTTCTGAACCAGGTGTTCTCAGGGACTCTACCCCGCAAGGGTAAATAATATAATGAAGAATTGTAAAATCTAATATGCAAGTTATGTAGTATTAACTATACGATCCGAGCGGTGGGCCATGGTGCTGATTTGAATCGCGACAGTCATAATGAGCGCTGGCCTGCAATCGACCCCTAAGTCATAATTATTCAATAAACACCAAAACCAGACACGATATTACAAAGAAAACAACTTGCTGTACCAAACAAAAAGAGTGAGGGATAAACCTCGTTGAATGACACGGGACGATTGCCACGTAAACACAATATAATAGCACGCAGCATAACAGCTGCACACGACATAGGTATCAACACCACCAAACGACATGGGAAACACATAACCGACAAAGACAGAGGGAACAGAGACCACAGTTATTATACATACTCAATCAGAGGGAAATGGAACCAGTTGTGTATGGAATCAGACAAGACAGCGCCAGTTGATGATAATGAATCCCTTCGAGTTGGCCTAAACAGTGACGTTAGACTCCGAAACTGGGTGTAACGATCTGAGATCACGTTACCGGGGGGGATCCGTGAACATAGGATTTTGTCATAGTGAAAATCCCTGAGCAGTTTCTTTCCTCTCTTGCAATGATGTTAGGAAGGACGCCTGCTATCCTTGATTAGTGACTTTGGTGTATTGTTAACCACCAAACCCAAAGTGTAATTAATAACTGACCGCGCAAAGATATATTACCAATATATTTTATTATTTATTATATATAACATAACAGTGAACGCGGAAAGTTACTCACCTTAGGCCCAGAATACATTTAAACTCAGTTCTTTCACAATTCTGACTTATCCTAGTTAATATTCCCTGTCTAGTCCTGTTTAGGTTACAACTTTTTTTTTAAGAATGTTGAATGAGATATAGTTTAGAGTGACTGATTGAAAATCTTTTTCAGTTATTTATTTTATAACATTCCTGGTCATGAAAGACATACACTCATAGTATGGTCAGTTGCGCTTCTAAATCTGTTAACTTGAGTCAAACGTTATTGGGTACGCCTTCCACAAGTTCCCAACCATAAGTGGCCCTGGAATTTTGGCCCCATCTTCCTTCCTGACAGAGCTGGTTTTTAACTGAGTCAGGTTTGTAGAGCCTACTTGATCAGGACACGCTTATTCGGTTCTGTTTGGGTTAGAGGTCAGGGCTTTGGGAGGCACTCCAAACCTTGACTTTGTTTATCCTTAAGCCATTTTGCAAACTTATGGAAGTAGCTTGGGTCATTGTCCATTTGTAAGACCTTTGCACCAGCTTTAACTTTCATGGAACTAGATGTCTTTGAGATGTTGCTTTCAATATATCCACTGAATTTCTCCCTCATGATGCCATCTATTTTTGTGAATAGTGCACGTCTCTCCTGCAGCAAAGCACCCCATAACATGTGCTGCACCCCGTGCCTTCAAGGTTGGATTGGTGTTACTTCGGCTTAGGCAGACTCTGTACGACTTCCGCCGAAGTTGGCCCCTTCCTTGTTCGGCGGTCGACGGTCACCGACCCGGTTCTAGCCATCATCCGTCCATTCATTCCATTGGTTTTTTTTGTTTCTGTATTTTCCCTTGTTCCCCTGTCCTTGTCCGTTAAATTGTTTGTGTAGTGCTTGTGCACGATATTTGTTGTATTTACCGTTTTGATTGACCCATTTTTTAAATTATCATTCTCGTACGGTCAGCTGGGTTTATGGTTATTAAAAACACCAACTCTGCTAAATCGTTCCCCTACCTGCGCCCTGACTTCTCTGGCCAACCAGTAGATCGCCATTACAAAGCCTCCCCTTTTCCTCCAAACATTGGTCATTATGGCTAAAACAGTTTTATTTTTGTTTCATCAGACCAGAGGGACATTTCTCAAAGAAAGTACATCTTTGTCCCCTTCATAGTGTGCTGCAAGTAGAATTAGTGGTGGCTATGGCAAAACGACTTTTTGTTTGGATCGGGTTGGGTGGTGCTTTTTTTATGACGGATTTGGGCAGTGGCCTTTTCTGATGAGCGCCTCTCGGTTATGTCGATTAAGATCGTTTTACTGTGGATAATAGATAACTTTTGTACTGTTTCCTGCAAGATCTTTCTTCAGCCAAATGTCCTTATTCTGTTCTTCTGATTTTATTTGCACTTTTCGCATCAAAGTTAATGTTCATCTTCTAGGAGACAGAAGCCATTCCTTCTGAGCAGTTATAGACGGATGTGCGTGGTCCATCGTGTTCTATATTGCGTACATTGTTGGAAGTAGCCAATGAACGTGATAGGTACGCTTCAGGTGCGTTTGGAAATTGCTCCCAAGGTAATGAACCAGACTTAGTGAAGGGCCTACAATTTTTTCTGAGGTCTTGGGTGATTTATTCATTGATTTTCCATGATGATCAAGCAATAGCACTAGTATTGGAATGCCTTGAAATACATCCTCAGGTACACCTCCAATTTGACTCATAATGGATTGTCAATTTGACCTAATCAGAGTTCTAATTAGCCATAGACATAATTTCTGGATTTCCAAGCTGTTTAAGGGGGCATCACCCGTCAAATGAGTGTATGTAAACTTTGACCCACTGGTAATTGTGGATACAATTGAATTATAAGTTAAAGTATCTGGTGTGTTGTTGTAAACTCAAATTGTTGTCGATTAAAAAATTATTGTTCCATGCACAAAGTAGATGTCACCGACTTGTCCAAAAAGCTCCTCAGTTTTGTTAAAAAGAAAGCTGGTGGTGGAGTGGTTTGAAAAACTGTATTTTTAATGACCTCCAAGCCTAAGTAACTCTCTTACAGTGTTACAAATTCCGGCACTTCACTGTTATAATTAATTATATGTGGTTATTTCGCCTCCTTTATATTTTTTATTCTTTCTCTTACCATTGGGTGGTGCTCTTCTCTTTGCGAAGCATTGGATAAACCTTCCCTCTAGTTCTAGGTGTTGGTGGGATCTGTGTTTGAAATCACATAGCATTTTCGTGACTGTGATGGACGCTACAGTAATATTGTTTCTATGAGTTATGAGGTGATTATTAGGGATGACGCTCTGTTCTTTTTTTTTGGTTAGGCAATTAAAATTTTATCATTGTGTTAAACTTAGCTGTATCTTTATCCATGCACATCTTTATTATGTGACCTTGTTAAGAAAATGTTTTAATCTGAAACTTATTGCCTTGTCATTTTATTGAAGGGATGAATACTTTTAATGGACTTGATGATCATCCAATTTCATGTGTTGATTATTTCTTATTTAATTATACATTTTCTGAACCAAATAATATATCTTTGAATTTATGGGCTATTGTGTGGAAGATATTATCAGTGAAACAAAGTTCTATTCTTCAATTTTAAGTTCAGGCCCTTCAAGTATGGATTACATCAATAAACAATTTAGAATAAATGTAAGATCTCTCATTGATAGGTGTGAAATACTTTTCTGTTGAGCACTCCTATGAAATGGATGTAAAAAATAAATCCAGCCAAATTGGGTTACTGGTTCTATCTTACGTATGATATTGTGAACGTGCTCTCAAACCAGTTTGTCTCAGCGCTTTCCGTTCCAGTACCATTCGCCGTTTGTTGGTTTTCGTTGAGAGGGTAGAGGAATGAGCGCCCGGTGGGCCGACAGTCCACTTACCAAATTTGTAAACCATATTGCAAGCCTTTGTAAATGCAAAAATATGATTGGAATACAAAACGTTAAGTTACAATGATCTGGCCCAATGATCCGGCTCTTAATGGTTATTAGGAGGTGCCAAAGGCTTTTAGCTATTTTGAGGAATAAAATGTTATCTGTGGCTAAAACAGGTTCCCTATTTGCGTATTTTCGATTACTGGCTGAGTGGCCAATAATAGAGATATAGAATTACTTTTCAGGTAATTAAAGTTGTAAATTCAATCATTGCAGATTGTGAAAATAAATGTTATATAGCAACCGGGCCATACTTGATATTGATGTGTATATAGTGTAATTGACGTGTATTGATGTGTATATAGATGTATATATAGTTTAATTGATGTGTAATTGATATGTATATAGATGTATATAGTGTAATTTATGTGTATTGATGTGTATATAGATGTATATATAGTTTAATTTATGTGTATTGATGTGTATATAGATGTATATATAGTGTAATTGATGTGTATTGATTTTTTATTGAGTGAATTCCTTGTTTTGTTTCCATTTGTGTACTCACGTTTTCTTTGCCGCACCACTTTCCTGGGTTGTTACGGAGAGTTTCATCTGAGCGTTTGGTGTGTTGCTCTCACCCGTCTGAGTTCATGAAGGACCCGAATACAGGGGGGAGGCGATCTTGCCTGTTTTTAAAAAAACTTGACCATAGAGTTCGCTTGAGGGCACACTTGTCACCAATTCTGAACAGCACAGCAGCACAATGTTTGAAGTTCACATTTAGCCTTTAATCAACAACAACAACAATTCTGACAAACCTACACAAGGTACGTAGCTGGTGGGAACTCTCAACTACCTCAGTTAGTCGGGGTTCACTTCCCACTTCCACCTGTTCAACTTTCACTCCTTCTCTGTCTCTTCTGGTTTGAAATCTGTCTAAACAAAGCAAAGAAAAAAATGATGGTGAAATTTGACACAAAAAAAAGATTCTCCCTATTCAGATAAGGTGATTTAACATGGACTTGGAATGTTGACTTTTAAGTCTATTTATCTCAAGTCTGAATCGGGCCCCCATGTGCTGAACGTAGCAAGGGAGGTTCAGCACAACAGTTTTTATTATTAAATAAGGAAAGTCAGTTAAGAACAAATTATTATTTTCAATGACAGCCTAGGAACAGTGGGGTTAACTGCCTTGTTCAGGGGCAGAACGACAGATTTGTACCTTGTCAGCTCTGGGATTTGAACTTGCAACCTTTCGATTACTAGTCCAACGCTCTAACCACTAGGCTACCTTGCCTCCCCAGGGAAGGGTAGTCCTGAAGATTGACTGTGGTCACTAGGCAGTGTTCTGACAAGTAGGAGACTCAAATCCACCTACTCACATAAATATCAGTGATGAAGGCCTCGTGCTGCCTCATGTTATCTCTGCTATAACTTACGTAGCCCCAAACATTTTAACTGGAACATTATTTATAATCTCACAATGGGCCTTGGAAACTGTAGCCTATAATTAGTGCCAAAGTCTCCCCTTGGAAACTGTAGTCTATAATTAGTGCCAAAGTTTCCCCATGGAAACTGTAGCCTATAATTAGTGCCAAAGTCTCCCCATGGAAACTGTAGTCTATAATTAGTGCCAAAGTCTCCCCTTGGAAACTGGTAGTCTATAATTAGTGCCAAAAGTCCCCCTTGGAAACTGTCGTCTATAATTAGTGCCAAATCTCCCTTGGAAACTGTAGTCTAAATTAGTGTAAAGTCTCCCCATGGAAACTGTAGTCTATAATTAGTGCCAAGTGCCCCGCTTGGAAAATGTAGTCTTATATTAGTGCCAAAGTCTCCCCTTGGAAACTGTAGTCTATAATTAGTGCCAAAGTCTCCCTTGGAAACTGTAGTCTATAATTAGTGCCAAGATCCTCCCCTGGAAACTTTATCTATAATTAGTGCCAAAGTCTCCCCCATGGAAACTGTAGTCTATAATTTAGTGCCAAAGTCTCCCTTGGAAACTGTAGTCTATAATTAGTGCCAAAGTCTCCCCATTGGAACTGTAGTCTATAATTAGTGCCAAAGTCTCCCCTTGGAACTGTAGTCTATAATTAGTGCCAAAGTCTCCCCTTGGAAACATGTAGTCCTATAATTAGTGCCAAAGTATCCCCATGGAAACTGTGCTATAATTGTGCAAAGTCTTCCCCATGGAAAACTGTAGTCTATAATTAGTGCCAAAGTCTCCCCTTGGAAACGGTGTCTATATTAGTGCAAAAGTCTCCATGGAAACTGTAGTCTATAATTAGTGCCAAAGTCTCCCTTGGAAACGGTAAGTCTATAATTAGTGCCAAAGTCTCCCCATGAAAAACGGTAGTCTATAATTATGCCAAAGTCTCCCCTTGGAAACGGTAGTCTATAATTAGTGCCAAAGTCTCCCCATGGAAACTGTAGTCTATAATTAGTGCCAAAGTCTCCCCTTGTGAAAACGGTAGTCTATAATTAGTGCCAAAGTCTCCCCATGGAAACTGTAGTCTATAATTAGTGCAAAGTCTCCCCATGGAAACTGGTAGTCCTTATAATAGTGCCAAAGTCTCCCATGGAACTGTAGTCTATAATTAGTGCCAAAGTTCTCCCCATGGAAACTGTAGTCTATATAGTGCAAAGTTCCCCTTGGAAACTGTAGTCTATAATTAATGCCAAAGTCTCCCCCTTGGAAACTGTAAGTCTATAATTGTAGCCCAAGTTCCCCTTGGACACTGTAGTCTCTATAATTAGTGCCAAAGTCTCCTCTTGGAAACTGTTAGTCTATAATTAGTGCAAAAGTCCCCCGTGGAAACTGTATCTAAATATAGTGCGCAAAGTCTCCGCATGAAACTGTGCTATAATTAGTGCAAAGTTCCATGGAAACTGTGCCTATAATTAGTGCCAAAAAGTCAAACCCATGGCAACTGTAGTCTATAATTTAGTGCCGAAAATCTCCCATGGAAGGTGTCTATAATTTAGTGCCAGAGAGGTCTTCCCCTTGAAACGGTAGTCCTATATTAGTGACAAAGTCCTCCCTTGGAAACTGTAGTTATAATTAGTGCAAGTCTCCGCATGGAAACTGTATACTATAATTAGTGGCAAATTCTCCTTGGAAAACTGTAGTCTATAATTATGAATCTCCATGACTGATCTAATGGCAAAGTCTCCCCTAGAGGAAACTGTAAGTACTATAATTAGTGCGAAAGTCTCCCCATGGAAATGTAGTCTATAATTAGTCCTAAAGTCTCCCCATGGAGAGACTGTAAGTCTATAATTAGATGCCCAAAGTCTCCCATTCGGAAATTAAGTCTATAATAGTGCCAAGTCTCCTGGAAACCTTGTAGTCTATATTAATAGTGCAAAAGTCCTCCCCTTGTGAAACTGTAGTCTATAATTAGTGCCAACAGTCTCGCCATGGGAACTGTATAGCCTAATAATTAGGTGCTCAAAGTCTCGCCCATGGAAACTGTGCCTATAATTTATGCAAGCTCCCCATGGAAACTGTGCTCTATAATTAGTGCAAAGTCCCCCTACACTGAGTATATATGCCTCCCATGCTGTGGCCTAATAATTAGTGCCAAAGTCCTCCCCATGGAAACTGAGTCTATAATTAGTCCGAAGGTCCCCCCGGCTTGGAAACGGTAGTCTATATTAGTGTCAAAGTCTCCCCGATAGCAAATCTGTAGGTCTATGAGATTAGTGTTCCAAAAGTCTCCCTTGGAAACGGTTAGTTTATATTAGTGCAAAGTCTCCCTTGGAAACGGTAGTCTAATCAATATAGTGCCAAAGTCTCTCCCTTGGAAATGTAGTCTATAAGTAGTGCCAAAGGTCTCCCTTCGGAAACTGTAGCCTATATAATTATGTGCCGAAAGTCCCCTGAATCTAGTCCTATATGCCAGTTCCTGGAGACTAGTCTATTATTAGT
>NW_019947009.1:24369-25717 GCF_002910315.2 Salvelinus sp. IW2-2015 | reverse complement strand
TCCTCAGACCTATACTGTAGACCATATAGTCCATCTATCCTATTTAAAAAGGACTGAAGACAGAAACAGATCATTTGGTTCCTTTTTACCATATGTATTAGTGAAACCAAAGTGCTGTAACATATATAAATAAATTAAATCAAATAGCCTAGTACACACACCAACACTTTTCAAGAGATCAAATCAAAAGGACATTGCATAGAAGAACAAATGGACGGTCGGACGCAACGCAGACTCAGAACCGCTGGACAGCAACATTATAAACCAAATCACTGATCGTTGGGGACGGAGATCAGACTGACTGCTAAAGGCTTGATCCATAAATTAAATCATGAAATAGGTTGCCTAGCTTACAATACTAAACCAATCCATTCAAATCAAATGGTTTGATAAACATGACATCAATAACACAGCCAGCCACATCCAGAATCCCCGCTGCCGACAAAAAAAATCAGAAATCCACCCCCAAAAATAGTTGACTATTTAGTTTTCAAAAGCTCTGAMGAAGGTCAATATAACAATATAACACTTTTCAATGAGAAAAGAGAAATCCACTTTTTCCAAGATGGAGCCTTACSATGCAATACTGTGGTCGTTTTAATAAGGAAAACAAAACACTAGTTAACCTACTTTTGAACCCCACCTTCAGAAGCTTCGGGCATCTTCCCAATTAAGTAGCCTAGTTGTGTTCTTGGTTCCTTGAACAGAACTAGAGCCCATCACTAGCAGCCCACCTCTTCCAATGCATTGTGGGAAAGTGTTTATCTAATTCCACTCAAATGAAGATCTGAAGTGAGTATAACATCCTGGCATTTCAACTATACTCTGATTGGTGTGCCGCCATTCGTAGCACATTCCCCCCCCCCCATGTCTAATTGATCAGTCTGGTCGTCAACGCAGAAATGAGTAGGAACATCCTGGCATTCAACGTATAGCTGATTTGGGGTCCCGCCATTGAGACCAATGTCTTATTTGATCAGCTGTTGTCAACGCAGAAATGAGTAGTGACAACCCGCCCCCCATGTCCAATTTGATCAGCCTGTTGTCAACCCCCCGAAATGAGTGGACATCCTCCCCTACTCTCCGATACGCCCTGAGGAAATAGTAGGAGTTGCTGCGAGGATTCAACCCGCCTGAAATATAGAAATCAACTATCTATATGTTTATTTTATATAATTGTGTTTTTTTGTTTTTTGCTTTGTTTCATCTTTTCATCGTTTACTATCGACGAATCTGACAAATTAGTGAGTTGTTTGGGCACGGGAATATATCGAACTTGTGGTGTCCCTCCCGTGTTAATTTGTGTACAAACTTACTATAAACTTTAGTTTGTCAGTTGTGCTCATCT
>NW_019947009.1:10253-24299 GCF_002910315.2 Salvelinus sp. IW2-2015 | reverse complement strand
AGGGCCCATAGGGGTAGTGCACTACTTTAGACCAGGGCTCATAGGGTAGTGCACTACTTTAGACCAGGGCCCATAGGGGTAGTGCACTACTTTTGACCACGGCCCATAGGGGTTCTAATCGGAAGTAGTGCACCTCAAAACATTTTTTTTTAGGGTACCATTTGGCATGCGGAGAGTGAAATGACTGCAGGCCTCTGACATTCAACACCCGCTATTATCTTTAAAAATAGCAAAAGGTGCCTCCGCACCTCTCAAACCCCCCCACCACCTTTCTCTACTAAGACAATTTACCACTCCAAGGGTTCAATTAGAAACACAATTTCCAATTGAGATTTTCTAACGGGGAATTATCAGCGGTGAGAGAAGGCACGTCTCTTTTCACGTTTTAATTTGAGAGGGGCGAGAGAAAGAGAAGAAAAAAAAGAGATTTGAATTTTCCTTTTTTTTTCAGGGTGGTAATTCTTTATTAAAACAGCCAGCTAATTGGCCTTCATTCCCTGTTCCCTGAAGATAACTAGACCTTAGTTCCCTTCACCTGCTAGAAGTGATGTCAGAGGGAGTACGGATAAACACTTCTAGTCTATCTGTCCCCATAAAGAAAGCAGTGCAATTATAACACTTCTGGTATTTCTGTCCCCATAGGAATGCAGTGCAATTATGGAGATGTTAATGGTTACAAATGGCAGAATCATTCATGTGACAGTCTGTGTGGGTCTGTGTTTGTGTGGGTCTGTGTCTGTGTGGGTCTGTGTTTGTGTGGGTCTGTGTTTGTATGTGGCTTCTTACCTTGATCGTTGGCCATCTTGTCTGGATGTTCCACTGAAAGAGAGAGGGAGAGAGAAAGAGAGCGGGATAGAGAAAGAGAGAGAGAGAGGGGGAAAGAAAGATGGGGGAGAGAAAAAGAGGGAGGATAGAGAAAGAGGGGGGGAGAGAGGGAGAGAGAGATAACAAATAATTTAGTGGTGAAGATTGCCATGGGGTGGAGAGAGAGAGAGAGAGAGAGAAAATGACAGAGCCCGAGAGATGGGGTGTGTGATGCTCACTGCTCATATTTCTGTATTGGAGATCTAATAATTAAAATGTGGTCAAGTTTGTGGGGAAGAGAGGTGGAAAAACATTTTCTATCCATCAATAATGATACGCCACCTGGTATAGACAACCTAGATGMAAAACTATTGAGAATGGTAGCAGACTATCATCCACCCCGATTTGCCATGTCTTTAACCGAAGCCTAAAGGAACGTTTGTCCACAGGCGTGGAAGGAYGCTAAACTAATTCCACTACCTAAATATAGTAAAGCACCATTTCCTGTCTCTAACAGCCACCCAATTAGTTTGCTGCCTGTTCTTCGTAAACTGACAGAGATAATTGGGTTTGAAACAAATACGATGCAAGTTTTTTTTTAAAGAACAAGTTAACTACTGCCTTTCAGCATGCATATCCGGACGGGCACTCAACTTGTACCGCTCTGACACAGACGACTGATGATTGGCTAAAGGAAATTAATAACAAGATGATAGTTGGAGCTGTATTGTTAAATTTCAGTGCAGCCTTTGATATTATTGATCAGAAATTGTGTTATTGAAAAAACTAATTTGATATGGCTTTACATCACCTGCCATCACATGGTTGGAGAGTTATTTATCCGGTAGAAATCAGATTATTCTTTAATGGAAGCTTCTCTAACTTTAGATATGTACAGTGCGGTGTCCCTCAAGGCAGCTCCCTTGGGCCGTTACTCTTCTTTATTTTGATACGCCACTTGTCCTACGAGAAGCTAACATCACTTTGCAAGCTGATGATTGTACACTCTACACATCGGCACCTACAGCCAGTGAGCTCACTGAAACTCTTAGTTTACAGTCATTGTCAGAATGAGTAATTAACAGTAAACTGGTCTTAAATACATCTAAAAACCAAAGGTTTTAGGTTGAAAGCATTCTCTTAGACTTTAACCTCAACTGGAGTTGTACATAAAGGGTCTACAATTAACTTAATTAATTAAGTTCAACTACCATTGAACACGTTGGAGAAGCTGAACTATTAGCAGCAACATTGGATGGTCAGTTATCATATTGACAAAGTTGTTGTGAAGATGGGGGAGAGGTATGTCTGTTGTAAAAAAYWAAAWAATAATATCTGCGATTTTGACACAAAGATCCACTGTACTAGTTGTTCAGGATCTGGTCTTGTCCCATCTTGATTACTTCCTGGTAATATGGTCAGGTACAGCAAAGAAAGACATAGAAAACCTGCAGCTGGCTCAAAACAGAGCAACACGCCTTGCCCTTTAAAAAAAAAAGTTTAACCTTTATTTACCTAGGCAAGTCAGTTAAGAACACATTCTTATTTACAATGACGGCCTACCGGGGAACAGTGGCTTAACTGCCTTGTTCAGTTGCAGAACGACAGATGTTTTACCTTGTCGGCTCGGGGATTCGATCCAACAACCTGCCGCCCAGAACTAACATCTACAACATGCATCAATGTCTTTTACGGTCGAGGGTTGAGGAGAAAATGGACTACTTTTTCTTCCAGTCTTTCTATGAAACATTTGTGTGTCTATTTGCATACGCTTCCAACAGACATACAGCACCAGATGGGTTTCTTCACTGTAGCCAAACCKCCCCCAAAAAACTGATTTAACGCGTCGCTTAGTTATGTATAGAGCCGTGTCATGGTGGAATGCTCTGCCACCAGAGGTTACTCAGGAAACAAAAAGCAGGTTTACTTTCAAAAAACAGAACACATAACATCTTGTCTCACAGTGCCTCTCTTCTATCTAAAAATGTAATGTAACTGTACTGCATATAACAATATGTGTATATGAATAGTGTGTAATAAATAGTATTTTTTTGTTGTCTCTTGTCTCTTATTTTATTCGATTTGATCGACACTCTAAAAATCTATTTTTCCGTTCCCTCAATAGGATCCAAACGGCTCAAAGCACTGAAACACCCACAGAAGTGAACTGAGGAGAATGACATGTATAAATGCAGACTAGCAATTAAATACATTTTTTTCTGACAGATCAACTACAGTAAGACATAATAACGATGATTCATACTGAAAACTTGTAACAGAGGTTCTCTATCATTTACTGTAAATGTTCATTGCCATGTAAGCAGACAGACAGTATGATAATAGATCAGATATCTGAGCTTGATTAGCAGTATTTAACTAGAGACCGTATTCTTAAAGCGTTATAAAAATAGGAGCGCTGATCTAGGATCAGATCCCCTTGTCTATTCATAATCATATTTGTCTAAAGGCAAAACTGATCCTAGGTCAGCACTCTGATATGCTTTATGAACACTGGCCCATGATATGCTGTTAAACTAGCCCCAGAGGATCCACTTGGGACGTCCCCGTTCACTGTTCACTGTGTGCAACAGATGCTAAACAGCACAATAAATAATTTTCTCCTGCATGACTAGATTAGCGGGGGAGACGCTACTTAGCGTTAGCTCGTTTCCCTTAACCTACAGTGATGAAGTAGCATTAGCACAGCGTTAGCGTCGTTTCCCTTAACTCTACAGTGATGAAGTAGCAATAGCACAGGCGTTAGCTCGTTTCCCTTAACCTACAGTGATGAAGTAGCATTAGCACAGCGGTTAGCGTCGTTTCCTTAACCTACAGTGATGAAGTAAGCATTAGGCACAGCGTTAGCTCGTTTCCCTTAACCTACAGTGATGAGTAGCAATAGCACAGCGTTAGCTCGTTTCCCTTAACTACAGTGATGAAGTAGCGTTAGTACATTTCCATTGTCCGACAGTGATGGAAAGTAGCATTAGCACAGCGTTAGCTCGTTTCTATTGTACTACAGTGATGAAGTAGCATTAGCAACAGCGTTAGCTCGTTTCCATTGACCTACAGTGATGAAGTAGCATTAGCACAGCGTTAGCACGTTTCCATTGACCTACAGTGATGAAGTAGCATTAGAGACACGTTAGCTCGTTTCCATTGACCTACAGTGATGAAGTAGCATTAGCACAGCATTAGCACGTTTCCATTGACCTACAGTGATGAAGTAGCATTAGCAGCAATTAGCTCGTTTCCATTGACCTACAGTGATGAAGACAAACAGTGTGCTAACGCGACCTGGATCTAACTTCAGAAACTTTTCAACTCACTTGACATTTCCCACATTTTGTTGTGTTACAGCCTGAATTTAAAATGGATTAAATGTAGATTTTATTGTCATTAGCCTACACAGAATACCCATAACATCAAAGTGGAATTAAAAGCTGAAATGTCTTGAGTCAATAATGATTTAACCCTTTTGTTATGTCAAGCCTTAATAAGTTCAGGAGTAAAACTTTGCTTAACAGTCACACAATAAGTTGCTCACGCTGTCTGCAATAATAGTGTTTAACAATATATTTTTTTATGACTACCTCATCTCTTTACCCCACACATACAATTATCTGTAAGGTCCCTCAGTCGAGCATGGAATTTCAAACACAGATTCAACCACAAAGACCAGGGAGGTTTTCCAATGCCTTGCAAAGAAGGGCACCTATTGGTAGATAAAAAAAAATACAAAAGCAGACATTGAATATCCATTTGAGCATGGTGAAGTTATCAATTACACTTTGGATGGTGTATCAATACACCAGTTATTACAAAGATACAGGCGTCCTTCCTGACTCAGTTGCTGGAGAGGAATGGAACCGCTCAGGGATTTCACCATGAGGCCAATGGTGCTTTGAAAACAGTTAGAGTTTAATGGCTATGATGGGAGAAAACTGAGGATGGATCAACAACATTGTAGTTACTCCACAATACTAACCTAATTGACAGAGTGAAAAGAAGGAAGCCTGTACAGAATAKAAATATTCCAAAACATSCATCCTGTTTGCAACAAGGCKCTAKAGTAKWYCTGCAYKAAATGTMGRAAAGCAATTCACTTTTTGTCCTGAATACAAAGTGTTATGTTTGGGGCAAATCCATTACAACACATTACTGAGAATCACTCTCTATATTTTCAAGCATAGTGGTGGCTGCATCATGTTATGGGTATGCTTGTTGTCGTTAAGGACTGGGTCGTTTTTCAGGATAAGAAAGAAACTGAATGGAGCTAAGTACAGGCAAAATCCTAGAGGAAAACCTGGTTCAGTCTGCTTTCCACCAGACACTGGGAGASAAATTCACCTTTCAGCAGGAAAATAACCTAAAACACAAGTTCAAATCTACACTGGAGTTGCTTACCAAGAAGACAGTGATTGTCCCTGAGTGGCTGAGTTACAGTTTTGACTGAAATCCACTTGAAAATCTATGGTAAGACCTGAATATGGTTGTCTAGAAATGATCAACAACCAGATTATAATGGGCAAATGTTGCGCAATCCAGGAGTGAAAATCTCTTAGAGACTTACCCTGAAAGACTCACAGCTGTAATCGCTGACAAAGATGCTTCTACAAAGTATCAACTCAGGGCTGATGAATACTTATATAAAATTAGATATTTTCTCAATTTAATTTTCAAAACATTTGCAAACATTTCTAAAATCATGTTTTCACTTTGTCATTATCGGGTATTGTGTAGACYGGTGAGAACACGTTTTATTACATCCATTTTGAAATCAGGTCGTAACACAACTAAATGTGGAATTGGTTCATTATAAATACTATGAATAGGTTCTGAAGGCACTGTAAACTACACCGCAAGCCTACACACCAAAGTACCAAGGGTTGCCAATATTATTCATTGTTTATTTACATGCAAAACATGCTGGGTGGAAGGAAATCATGTCAGAGGCTAGCTGGAAATAACAGGTGTGGATGGGACCATAAATACATCCTGGTTGGAGGCCAGAATCAAGAGGAAATAAACAGAGAGACTCTTCCAACTGGGAATCAGGGCTGGATGTGAGGATGACAGGGGAMAAGGTAGTTAACGGGACTGGATGTGAGGATGAGAGGGGAGAAGGTAGTTAACGGGACTGAGTGTAAGGATGAGAGGGAGAGGTAGTTACAAGGGAGCTGGATGTGAGGATAGAGGGGAGAAGGTAGTAACAGGACTGGATGGGAGGATGAGAGGGGAGAAGGTAGTTAACAGGACTGGATGTGAGAAGAATTATTTAACGGGACTGGATGTGAGGATGACAGGGGAGAAGGTAGTTAACAGGACTGGATGTGAGAGATGACAGGGGAGAAGGGTAGTTAAAGGGACTGGATGTGAGGAGAGAGGGGAAGGAAAGATAACGGGACTGGATGTGAGGATGAGAGGGGAGAAGGTAGTTAAAGGGACTGGATGTGAGGATGAGAGGGGAGAAGGAAGATAAACGGAGCTGGATGTGAGGATGAGAGGGAGAAGGTAGTTAAAGGGACTGGATGTGAGGATGAGAGGGGAGAAGGTAGTTAACAGGACTGGATGTGAGGATGAGAGGGGAGAAGGTGATTAACAGGACTGGATGTGAGGATGAGAGGGAAGAAGGTAGTTAACAGGACTGGATGTGAGGAGAGAGGGGAGAAGGTAGTAAAGGGACTGGATGTGAGGATGAGAGGGGAGAGGTAGTTAACAGGACTGGATGTGAGGATGAGAGGGAGAGAAGGTAGTTAACAGGACTGGATGTGAGAAGAAAGTAAACGGGACGGGATGTAGAGGATGAGAGGGGAGAAGGTAGTTAAAGGGACTGGATGTGAGAAGAAAGTTAACGGGACTGGATGTGAGGATGACAGGGGAGAAGGTAGTTAACAGGACTGGATGTGAGGATGACAGGGGAGAGGTAGTTAACGGGACTGGATGTGAGGATGAGAGGGGAGAAGGTAGTTAACTGATAGGCTGAAAGTAACTGTGAGAAAGACTGCCATCCCGTACCTTTGTTAGTCCTGAAGTGGATGGGGTCTGACAGGGGACCCACTCTGGCGTTCTTAGCCTGGATCCTGAAGTAGTAGATGGTGTCCAGGTTCAGGTCCTCACCTGGTGGGTCAGACGGTCTCCACTGATAGTCCCCATACCCAGTCATCTATAGGCAGTGTTCTTACCCAGGGTGTAGTACAGGATATAGCCTGGTAGAGATGAAAGGTAAACAACAATAGACTCCATTATCCAGTTATCTATTAGGCATGTTCTTATCCAGAGTGTAATACAGGATATAGCCTGGTAGAGATGAAAGGTAACACACATAGACTCCATTATCCAGTATATTAGTTGGCATGTTCTTATCTAGGAGTGTAATACAGGAAATAGCCTGGTAGAGATGAAGGTAACACACATAGACTCTATTTATCCAGTTATCTATTAGGAATGTTCTTATCTAGAGTGTAATACAGGAAATATGCCTGGTGGTGTTAGAAAGAAAACAACACAGGAGAGTCTAAGTAACAACCCTGAAAATTACTATAGGAGGTTGGCAAGACAGCACAGACAGATCTGTGACAGGCTAGAGTTTTGTCCGAGTGTAGAACAAGATGTAGCCTGACAGGTCAAAAGACAACACAACACACCGCGAGGAATCAAACTGTTTTTGGTTTTCTTTTTTTAATCGTATGCCATAAGTCTGTTTCAGGGAAATTACGCTATTCTATTGCACACGAGCTGAGTCATGTAGTCTATAGACCTCTGACATCATAACAGAATCAACATGTACTAGTCATGTAGTCTACAGACCTCTGACGTCATAACAGAATCAGACACCGTACCTGAGTCATGTATCTATAAGACTCTGACATCATAACATAATCAACACGTACTCTGAGTCAATGTAGTCTAACAGACCTCGAACATCATAACAGAATCAACATGTACCTGAGTCATGTAGTCTACTAGACCTTCTGACCATCATAACAGAACTCAACATGTACCTGAGTCATGTAGTCTACAGACTCTCACATCATAACAGAACAACATGTACCTGAGTCATGTAGTCTATAGACCTCATGCACCATAACATAATCAACAGGTACCTGAGTCATGTAGTCTACATACCTCTACATCATAACATAATCAACAGGTACCTGAGTCATGTAGTCTATAGACCTCTGAAATCATAACAGAATCAACATGTACCTGAGTCAAGTTGTAATCTGAAACCTAAACGTATTCAGTACGATGAGCAGAGATAACCTTAACCCTAAAGGTCATTCAGTACGATAGCAGAGATAACTGATACCCTAAAGGTCATTCAGTACGATGAGCAGAGATAACCTGGTAACCTAAAGGTCATTCAGTACTGATTAGGCGAGATATCACCTGATACCAAAGGTAATTCAGTATAATGAGCAGAGATAACCTGATCCCTACAGGTCATTCAGTATGATGAAGCAGAGATACCTGAACCCCTAAAGGTACATTCAGTCGATGAGCAGAGATAACCTGATACCCTACAGATCGCGATCTTCAGTATGATGAGCTAGCGAACCTACCCCTAAAGGTCATTCTGATACATTCCCATACCCCAACCCTAATCAGAACATGCTCAATGATAACGCCCAGGGAATCGGGATTACCAATCGTACCTACGGCAGCCAGATAATTCCACCTACACAGGTCATCTCAGTATGTGAGCGATACGTGACCACAGGTCCATTCCAGTAAAGAAATAACCTGGTACCCTACAAGGTCATTAAGTAGTATGAGCAGAGATACCTGGTACCCTAAGTCATGCAGTATAAATGAAGCAGAAGTAACCTGTACCTACAGGTCATTCAGTATGATGAGCAGAATAACCGTACCTCACAGGTCATCAGTACGCATAGCAGAGAAACCTGGTACCCTAGAAGGTCATCATATAAACAGCATGCAACCTGATACCTAAGTCATTCAGTATGATGACAAATACTGATACCCAAAGGTCATTCAGTCCTAGAACAGTGTGCTGCACACTCAGTCCACTCTGTCCACTCTTTAAAGATTGCATAGAAGCCTGGTATTGACTGACGGTGCTCCAAAAATTGACTGACTGTGTTCCCACATAGTTGTGTGGGGAGCAGGGAACAAGGAAACAGTACCATCAACCACACACACACAGCTCTGTCCACAGGGAGCACTCTACTGCCGTAGTCTGACTTGGTAGTCATCAGATCATTACTGGAGACTGATTTATAAATTTGAGGAGAGGAGAGGAGTGGAGAGGGGAGGAGAGGAGAAGGAGAGAGGGGAGGGGGAATAGGGGGGTAGGGTGGAGGAAGAAGAGGAGGAGGAGAGGAATGGAAGGGAAGGGAAGAGAGGAAGGGAGGAGGAGGGGAGGGGAGGTGAGGAAGGGAGGAGGGGAGGAGGGAGGAAGAAGGGAGGAGAGGGAGGGAGGGGAAGGGGGAGGAGGGTGGAGAAGGATAAGAAGGGAAGGGGAGGAGGATATGGTTCTCTATGGGAGAAGGAAAGGTAGTGTCTGGGGTCCAGGGGAGACAGTAACAGTACTATAGACTAGATAAAGGGTCCAGGATGGAGACAGAATCATAGACTAGATAAAGGGTCAAGGATGGAGACAGTAACAGTACTTCTGTTCTTACCCGTGATCCGTCCGTTGGTCTCCATGGGGGTGCCAGCTATCAGAATAGCTCTGGGTCTCCCTCACGACTGATACGCGTCAGGTCCTTGGGGGCGGAGCTGGGAGCTGTCAGCCAATCAGGGTAGAGAGAAACGAGCGCAAATGTAATTCTGTCATCACGTTCATCACACAGATGCTCATTTGAGGCATAATTAATTCTGAGGTTGATATAATCCTGAGGTTGAATTAATCCTGAGGTTTAATTTGATCTCAAGTACAGTAAACTGCCATAGCAGAGGCTGCATGGTCCTAATAAAGGTAGACCCGTGAAACGGCGTTGCTACGAGCACGACCACAGATTATGAGATTGAGAGAGATGCAAGACTCACCTCCACACAGTCACACACAGTACTGCGCATGTGCAGCGGGTTCGCGTCACCTGCTGCCCAGCCTGGTAGCCAGGGCATGAAACAGAGGACAAGTTGAGCATCGCGCTCACCGCTCTTAGTTGTTGCAGAAATGTACCCATCGGTTTACCTTCTGTATCTATGTCATAACGCTGAGTCTACCTTTAATTGGCCAGACAAAACGGGCCAATTGCATCTATCGATGGCAACCAGCTCTGATCTCTCGTTAAACCATCAATATGTGCTAGATCTCTCGTTACACATTATTGGTCACCTGATTATCTCCCTACAGATGATGTTGTTTCTCAGTCTCCTTGTACCACCATCAATATGTGCTATAATTCACCTACACAGCTGATCTCTCGTTAAAACATTATTGGTCACCTGATTATTCTCCTACAAGATGATGTCGGTGTATCTTCAGTCCTCCTTGTTACCACCATCAATATGTGCTATATTCACTCTACACAGCTGATCTCTCGTTACAAACATTATTGGTCACTGATTTATCTCTCCTACAAGATGATGTCGGTGTTTATTCCAGTCCTCCTTGTACACCATCAATATGTGCATATTCAACCTACACAGCTGATCTCTCGTTACAAACATATTGGTCACCTGATTACTCTCCCTACAAGATGATGTGGTGTTATTCAGTCCTCCTTGTTACCACCATCAATATGTGCTTATTTCACACAGCTGATCTCTCGTTAAAACATATTTGTCCACTTGATTATCTCTCCTACAAGATGATGTCGGGTGTTATTTAGTCCCTTGTTACCACCATCAATATGTGCTATATTCACCTACACAGCTGATCTCTCGTTACAAACATTATTGGTCACTGATTATCTCTCCTACAAGATGATGTCGGTGTTATCTCAGTCCTCTTGTTACCACAACAATATGTGCTATATTCACCTACACAGCTGATCTCTCGTTACAAACATATTTGTGCACCTTGATAGATATATCTTCTACCATTGACGGCACCTGCCCTAAGAAGATGTCTGGTGTTTATCCTCAGTCTCCCTTGTTACCATCAATATGTGCTCTTCACCTACACCAGCTGATCTCTCGCTAACAAACATGATGGTCCCATGGATTATCTCTCCCTACAAGGATGATCGTCGTTTACCCTCTTATGTCCTCACTGTTGCTTACCACATCAAATATGTGCTATATTGCATAACGACTGATCCTCTGCTACAAACTTATTGGTCACGTGATTATCTCGCCCTACAGATCGATCGTCGGTGTTTCTCTAGTCCCTACTTGTTCCAGAAAGGACCTGTATCTGAATATGTTCTATAGGCAGCTGGTTATCATGAGGAATTCTTGCTCGTCGAGCAGATTTAATGCAATGTTTAGCTATTTGAAATCCTTCAACTGAAATAATAAGTTATTTCTACTCCTTACTGGCAAATCTGCTGTGCGCAACTTACTACTCCGACACGTTGTGAAACGTTGTGAACACGTTGTAACACGTTGTGAAAACCGTTGTTAACACAGTGTGAACACTGGATTTTTGGTTGCAAGCCAAACTCTTGAATTGAATAGTAGTTTCCAAACGTTTGACTGCGGAATGTTATGTAAAACAATTCTAAAACCATCCTTTGCCTTGATCATTATGGTATTGTGTTAGACATACCCATAGTCTGTTATACTTCTGCGCCGTTTTTGGATACTGTGTAACCCAACCTCCAGACGAGCCGCTCAATGCCCTAACGAACTCTCCTGCCGTGGCCTCTCAACTGTCTGAAATGACTAGTGAAAATAAATGCATCATCTTCAACCGATCGCATGGTCCCACTTGCCGCGAGACCTGTCAGTCATTCACTGAACTCTGGAGGTTCGAATTTAGAAATTGTGACAACTACAAATACTAGGTGTTTCTGGTCGACTGTACAACCTCCTTGCCAGAACTCAATTATATGCATCCCAATCCGAAAGTTGAAAATCTAGAAATCCGGCTTCCTATTCGCACAAAGCATCCTCACTCATGCTGCGAAACTCAACCCTCTGTAAACGGACATCCTCCGAATCCTCGAGCGTTGGACGACCTGTCATCTATTAAAATAAGCTCCAAACACCTACTCAGCAAAATTGGATGCGAGTCTATCACAGTGCCATCCGTTTTTGTCACCGAAAGTCCCAATATAACACACCACGCGACGCTCTGTACGCTCTCGTTGGCTGCCCTCGCTTCGATATCCGTCGCCGAAAATCCGTCACATGGTACAGAGATCAATCGATAATCTCGTTGTGCACCTAAGGAGACAGCCCCACCTATCGTCACTCACGGTCACCATAGACTACCCACTCGTAGCAACGCGCTCCAGCAGTATATCTCGTCTGTCACCCGCCAAAGCCTATTCCGGCCTTTGTGGTTCTTTCACCCGGCCAGTCATTCACTGCTGCCAAGGACTGGAACAAATTTGAAAAAAACTCACTGAACTGAGACTCATATCCTCCCTCTACTAAACTTAAGCATAGCTGTCAGAGCAGCTCACAGATCACTGCACCTGTAAAAGGCCCATTCTTGTACAATAGCCGAACAACTACCTCATCCCCCCATATGGCAGTTTAGTATCTTTGCTCTCTTGCCACCCAGTATTCTCAACTTGCCACATTCATATTCTGCAACTATCACCTCCAGTGTTAATTGCTAATATGTAAGTTATCTCGCCACCATCTGTGACTATTCCTATATTGCCTACTCCTGATCTTACTCAATTTTGCCACACACTGTATATAGACTCTTGATTCTCTAATAGGTCTTATTGACTGTACGTTTGTTTATCCCGTTGTGTAAACTCGGTGTTGTGGTTTGTGGCGACTGCTCTTTAATCTTGATCCCAGGTCCGCAGTTTTAAAGGAAACTCTGTTCTGCAACTGCGCACCCTGCGTTAAATAAAGTGAAATAATTTATATAATTTTTAAAGATGTGGGGAGATAAAAGTAATTAATCAATTTCTAGAATAAGGCGTAAACGTTTTTCAAATAAACATGAAAAAAGGAAAAGGATCGAACTAACGGAACTATAACTGTGTAATTAAAATATGTTTAAGGTGAAACGTTGCCAATGACAACCAGGCCCGAACTTTCTAATTTTATACTGGAATAAAGGTACTTTTCCATATCATCAACGCCACGGTCACAAAGCTCCTGAATAAGTCGAATTATTCATAGGGGGCAGGAAAGTAAAGAAGAAGCACTAGACTACTGTCTGTTATCATAATCTACCTGACAGTAACAAACGAGGAAATCAACTGATGCGGCTGGATTTTGCACGACAAAACCAGCCTAATCTTGTGATTAGTCTGCCACCCCTCCAGCCTGTCGCACCGCTCGCCTTCCCACTATCCACCACATAGGTATTTATACCTGTGTTCTCTGTTTGCTGATGCAATTGTTTTTCGGGAGATACACCAGTGGTTTTCTGTCCCCCTGTTTTGCCACTGTTTTCTAAGCTTATCCCGGTTGCTGACCGTTGCTAAAGCCAAGCCCTGACCTGTGACGCCACCTGCACCCCTGTACGTCCTGTACTTTAATGTTTCCCGCACACATTCTGCGATTACCGATCTTGCTGCCCTGGACGCTGCGAGCCCGCCTGCTGTTCGGTGACCTTACACCACTGTCTGGCATCTAGGGATCCGCCTGCCTTGACCTGTTGTTTGCTGCCCTGTTTTAAAGAATAAACTTTAAGTTCCTTCAACCACTGTCTAGCACCTGGGTCAAACATAAGACGTGGTAGGTATTTTACTTATGTTTTTATTGGTTGCAAGCCAGCTTCTGATTACTACACAAGGTCCATGTAAATCTCCGAGTTAATGAAATTCCAACGGTAAATGTTCACAGTGCTAATCTTCTGCTGGATTGCAAACGCACCCCCAGGAGACCTGTACTAACAACATGGTCTTGCTCTAATGGGCCACAACAAAAGGAGACCCGTGTTTGTAGAACTAATTAGAACACAAAGGAATTCCAAAAAAAGCATGCTCAGCTGGTAATGAAAGTGATCTGTGAACAACTTCCTGATGAGCATAAACATACATCCAATAAGGGGTTCGCTGTCCCATAGGAGAACCTTTTAAGTTTTCCAAGATAGAAGCCTTTTAGTTCCAGTAGACACTTTTTAGTTCAGGTAAACCATTTTTAAATTCACAGGTAAAGAAACCCCTTTAAGTTCCAGTAGTATAGCTTTTG
>NW_019947009.1:0-10228 GCF_002910315.2 Salvelinus sp. IW2-2015 | reverse complement strand
TACCCTTCTGAAACAAGCCCCACATGACCTCACTCACTGCCATCCAGGCCAGCTCTGTCTCTGCCAGTGCCTTCAGGACCCTAACTGATCGGAACTGAAGGATATTTTTGCCATTCCAACTAAAAACTAATCTATTTTATGTTCGTTGTTTGCACCGCCGATTGCGACCATGGACTGTGGCAGCAGCTGGTGCACGGAACAGAATAAAAGAGTCGTGCGGGATTCACTTTGAGCAGTTCAGGTCAAGCAAGAGGTAGATGCGAAGGAAACGGCCTCATTTGGAGTTTGCCAGCTCGATGACTCTGGTCAGGGGTGGTCTGTTGGACCGGACTTCGGTCAGGGTGTCTGTGGACCGTAGCTTGTAGTTTATGTGAGGGTTTGGTTCCTTTACTGTTTAGCCTGCTCTCTATCAAGCTCCTGTATGTGTTCATCCTACGCTTGGGGTTTGTCTACAGCCATTCCTGGTCTGAGCTTGGCTAGAGCTAGTTTCCTGTTCTTGGTTACCATAGAGATCTGGTTAGAGCCTGCCTTTTCTGACCTGAGCTAGTTCCTAGCTTCTGTTACCATTAGAGACTGGTTAGAGCCTTTGCGTCGACCGCTGGAGACTAGTTCACTGGTCTGGTTACCATAGAGACTGGGTTAGGAAGCCTTTCTGACTGGAGCTTAGTTCCTGTTCTGGTTTACCATAGAGGACTGCACGTTTAGAGAAGCCTTTCTGACTGGAGCTAGTTCCCTGTTCTGCCGTTACCATAGAGACTGGTTAGAGCTTTTCTGACTGGAGATAGTTCCTGTTTTCTGGTTACGCATAGAAGACTGGTTAGAAGCCTTTCTGACTGGAAGCTAGTTCCTGTTCTGCTTTACCATAGGAGACTTTGGTTAGAGCCTTTACTGACTGGAGGATTAGTTCCTGTTTCTGCGTTACCATAAGAGACTGGTTTTAGAGCCTTTCTGACTGGAAGATAGTTCCCTTTCTTGGCTTACCATAGAGACTGGTTAGATCCTTTCTGACTGGGAGATTAGTTGCACTGTTTCTGGCAGTTACCATAGAAGACTGGTTAGAGCCTTCTGACTGAGCTAGTTCCTGTTCTGGTTACCATAAGAGACTGGTTAGACCTGCGCTTTCTGACTTTTGGAGCTAGTTCCTGTTCTGGTTACCATAGAGACTGGTTGGAGCCTTTCTGCACTGGGCTCGTCCATGTTTCTGGTTACCATAGAGACTGGTTAGGAGCCTTTCTTGACTGGAGCTAGTTCCTGTTTCTGCGTTACGCATAGAGACTGGTTAGAGCTTTTTTCTGACTGGAGCTAGTTCCCTGTTTCTGGTTTACCATAGAGACTGCGTTAGAGCTGCTTTCTGACTGGAGCTAGTTCCTGTTTCCTGGTTACCATAGAGAGACCTGCCTTTAGCAGGCCCTTTCCTGACTTGGAAGGGATAGTTCCTGTTACTGGATTACCATAGAGGACTGGTGCTAGAGCCTGCTTTCTGGACTGGGAGCTAGTTCTGCTTTCTGCGTTACCATTAGAGGACTGGTTAAGAGCCTGGCTTTCTGACTTGGAGCTAGTTCCTGTTCTCGTTACCATAAGAGACTGGCTTAGAGCCGGCTGGCTTGCTGCTGACGGGAGCTAGTTTCCTTGTTCTGGTTTACGCATAGATGTAGCTGGTTAGAGCCTATTTTCTGACGTGAGATTGAGTTCCTATTGCTGGTCACCATAGAGACTGCGTTTAGAGCCTGACCTCTTCTTGACTGAAGCTAGTTGCTGTTGTTCTGGTTACCATAGAGACTGGTTAGAGCCTGGCTTTGCTGACTGAGCTAGCTTCGCTTTTTGGTTACCGATAGAGACTGGTGTTGTTTGGCTTTTTTCTTTGGTTTTTTTTGTGTTTTTCTATGGTTTGGTTTGGGTGGGGTGGTGTGGGTGTGGGAGAAGTTGCTTTGTGATGTGTTTTTATACTGGTGGTATTTGGGTTTTTTTATAGGATGGGTATCTGGTTGATTTTGTTATTCATTGTCTCAGTTAATAATGTATGGTGTTCTCTCATTCTTATAGCGAGTCATGTAGTCTATAGACCTCTAATCATAAACAGAATCAACATGTACCTGAGTTCATCTAGTCTACAGACCTCTACATCATAACAGAAATCAACATGTACCTGAGTCATGTAGTCTACAGACCTCTGACAATCATAAACATAATCAACTGTACCTGAGTCATGTAGTCTACAGACCTCTGACATCATAACAGAATCAACTATGTACCTGAGTCATAGTCTATAGACCTCTTACATCATAACAGAATCAACATGTACCTGAGTCATGTAGTCTACTAGACCTCTACATCATAACAGAATCAACATGTACCTGAGTCATGTAGTCTATAGACCTCTACATCATAACAGAATCAACATGTACTGAGTCATGTAGTCTTACAGACCTCTACATCATAAACAGAATCAACATGTACCTGAGTCATGTTAGTCTATAGACCTCTCATCAATAACAGAATCAAACATGTACCTGAGTCATGTAGTCTACAGACCTCTGACATCATAACAGAATCAACAGTACCTGAGTCATGTAGTCTACAGAACCTCTTACATCATAACAGAATCAACATGTACCTGAGTCATGTAGTCTAAGACCTCTACATCATAACAGAATCAACATGTACCTGAGTCATGTAGTCTACAACCTCTACATCATAACAGAATCAACATGTACCTGAGTCATGTAGTCTATAGACCTCTGACATCATAACAGAATCAAACATGTACCTGAGTCATGTAGTCTACAGACCTCTACATCATAACAGAATCAACATGTACCTGAGTCATGTAGTCTACAGACCTCTACTCATAACAGAATCAACAGCTCGGTATAACTTCACAATTAGCATTATTTTCATGTTTTACAATTTAATTACTAGAGACATTATAACCAAGGGATTAACCGATACTACTCCTCCAGGTCATTCAGTACGATGAGCAGAGATAAACCTGGTACCCTCAGGTCATTCAGTACGATGAGCAGAGATAACCTGTATACCCCTAAAGGTCATTCAGTATAATGAGCAGAGATAACCTGATACCCTACAGGTCATTCAGTATGATGAGCAGAGATAACCTGATACCCTAAGGTAATTCAGTACGATGAGCAGAGATAACCTGATACCCTACAGGTCATTCAGTATGATGAGCAGAGATAACCTGATACCCTAAAGGTCATTCAGTATGATGAGCAGAGATAACCTGGTTACCTACAGGTCATTCAGTATGATGAGCAGAGATAACCTGGTACCCTACAGGCCATTCAGTATGATGAGCAGAAGATAACCTGGTACCCTAAAGGTCATTTCAGTATAATGAGCAGAGCTAACCTGATACCCTACAGGTCATTCAGTATGATGAGCAGAGATAACCTGATACCCCAAAGGTCATTCAGCCTTAAAACAGTGTGCTGCACCACTCAGTCCCTCTGTCCACTCTTTAAAGATTGCAGTAGAAGCTGGTATTTGACTGACTGTGTCCCAAAGGCAGATTGACTGACTGTGTTCCCACTAGTTAGTGTGGGGAGCAGGGAACAAGGAAACAGTATCCATCAACCACACACACACAGCTCTGTCCACAGGGAGCATCTCTACTGCCGTAGTCTGACTTCGGTAGTCATCAGGATCATTACTGGAGACTGATTTATAACATTGAGGAGAGGAGAGAGTGGAGGGAGGAGAGAGGAGAAGGAGAGGATGGGGAGGGGGGAATAGGGGGGGTAGGGTGGAGGAAGAAGAGGGAGGGAGGAGAGGATGGAAGGGAGGAGGGGCAAGAGGGAAGGGAGGAGGGGAGGGAGGAAGGGAAAGGGAGGGGGAGGAGAGGGGATAGGAAGGGGGAGAGGGAGGGAGGGGAAGGAGGCTGAGGAGGCGGTGGAGATATGGATTAAGAATGGGAAGGGGAGGAGGACTATGGGTCTTCTATGGGAGAAGGGAAAGGTAGTGCTTGGGTCCAGGGTGGAGACAGTAACAGTACTATAGACTAGATAAAGGGTCCAGGATGGAGACAGTACTATAGACTAGATAAAGGGTCCAGGATGGAGACAGTAACAGTACTTCTGTTCTTACCCGTGATCCGTCCGTTGGTCTCCATGGGGGGTTGCCAGCTAATCAGAATAGCTCTGGGTCTCCCCTCACGACTGATGACCGTCAGGTCCTTGGGGGCGGAGCTGGGAGCTGTCAGCCAATCAGGGTAGGAGAGAAAGAGGAAGTAAGGGTCAGAAGTCAAGTTTATACCACCAACAACATCGGTCCTAATTCTGTCATCACGTCATCACACACTGATGCTCATTTGAGGCATAATTAATTCTGAGGTTGAATTAATCCTGAGGTTGAATTAATCCTGAGGTTTAATTTGATCCTCCAAGTACAGTAAACTGCCATAGCAGAGGCTGCATGGTCCTTAATAAAGGTAGACCCGGTGAAACGGCGTTGCTACGAGCAGCACCACAGATATTGAGATTGAGAGAGATGCAAGACTTCACTCTCACACAGTCACACACAGTACCTGCGCATGTGCACGGGTTCGCGTCACCCTGCTCACAGCCTGGTAGCCAGGGCATGAAAACAGAGGACAAGTTGAGCATCGCGCTTCACCGCTCTTAGTTGTTGCAGAAATGTASCCATGCTGTTTACCTTCTGTATCTATGTCATAWCGCTGAGTCTACCTTTAATTGGCCAGACAAAACGGGCCAATTGCATCTATCGATGGCAACCAGCTGATCTCTCGTTAAACCATCAATATGTGCTAGATCTCTCGTTACAAACATTATTGGTCACCTGATTATCTCTCCCTACAAGATGATGTCGGTGTTATCTCAGTCCTCCTTGTTACCACCATCAATGTGCCTATATTCACCATACACAGGCTATCTCTCGTTACAAACATTATTGGTCACCGGGAATTACTTCCCTACAGATGATTGTCGGTATGTTATACTTCTTTCAGTGCCATCCCTGGTTTTAACCACACCTTCAATAATGGCTATACAATTCAAAAAAAACGACCTCACAGTGATCTACATCGTTAACACAAACAGTTGGTCAAACCTTGATTATCTTCTCTCCACAAGATTTGAATGTCCCTGTGTTTATCCTATGTAGCCCTCCTCCTAATCCTTACATCAGATCTATTGCTTATTATATATACTGCACGCATTCCTCCGTCATATTCCAACTACTCTCTTTTACGCCACTAACTACAACTCTTTCACCGCACCTTCCACTCCTATCCGCTATTTTCTCCTTTTTCACAATTCGTCGTCATTTTTCTGTTTCAAATAAACCTTCTCCTCAAGTGATCTCTCTGTCTTACAACATTATTGGTTACCTTGAAAAGATGAGCACATCATATGAAAGGTGATGTTATCCTCCTCCTACAGATGAGTCTGTTCTTTTATGCTCAGTCTCTCCTTGTTCCCTCAATATGTGCTTATTCACCTACACAGCTGATCTCTCGTTACAAACATTATTGGTCACCTGATTATCTCTCCCTACAAGATGATGTCGGTGTTATCTTCAGTCCTCCTTGTTACCACCATCAATATGTGCTATATTCACCTACACAGTGATCTCTCTGTTACAAACTTATTGGTCACCTGATTTATCTCTCCCTACAAGATGATGTCGGTGTTATCTCAGTCCTCCTTGTTACCACATCAATTGTGCTATATTCAACCTACACAGCTGATCTCTCGTTACAAACATATTGGTCACCTGATTATCTCTCCCTACAAGATGATCGGTGTTATCTCAGTCCCTTGTTACCACCATCAATATTGCTATTTCACTCACAGCTGATTCTCTCGCTACAAACATTTTTGTCACCTGATATCTCTCCCTACAGATGATGTCGGTGTATCTTAGTCCTCCTGTTTACCCCTAATCACATATATGATTGCTATATCACCTACACAGCTGATCTCTCGTACAAACATTATTGGTCACCTGATTATCTCTCCCTACAAGATGATGTCTGTTATCTTAGTCCTCCTTGTTACCAAGGCTGTTCTGATATGTTCAGCAGCGGTCATAGGAATCTTGCTCGTTGACAGAATTTAGTGCAGTTTGCTATTTACAATCATTCAACTGAAATAATATATTTCCTTTACCACGGCAAATCTGCTGTGGCAATTACTCCGACACGTTGTGAACACGTTGTGAACCTTGTCTTGTGAACACGCTGTGAAACGTTATAAACCACGTTGTGTGAACACTGACTTTTGGTTGCAAGCCAAACTCTTGATGAATAGAGATTTCCAAACGTTTGACTGGGTTTGATGTGTTAAAACAACTTCTAAAAACAGTTTTTGCTTTGTCATTATGGGTATTGTGTGTAGACAATACCCATATTGTCTATACTTTCTGGCCTTCTTTGATACTGTGTTAACCAACCTCCAGACGATTCAATGCCATAAACCTCTCCTGCCGTGGCCTCCACAGTCTGAAATGCAATGTAAAACTAAATGCATATCTCAACCGATCGCCTGTCCGCACCTGCCCGCCTGTCCTTCACACCATCACTATCTGGACCGGTAACGCTCTGACCTTAGAATATGTTTGACAACTACAAATACCTAGGTATGTCTGGGTTTTAACCTTGTAAACTCTTCGCTTCCAGACTCACAATTAAGATCTCCATCCGAAGTTAAATCTAGATCGCATTGTCCGTATTTCGGGGCCAAGCAACAAGGCATCCTTCGACTCATGGCGTGGCCGAAAGAACGATGAGGCGGCCCCGGCGTAAACACTGACAATTCCTACCGATTCCTCGACTTGGCGATAGTCCCATTTATAAAATAGGCCTCCAAACACTTCTAACTCAGCCAAATTTGGATGCAGTCTATCACAGTGCCATCCGTTTGTCACCAAAGCCCCATATACTACCCCACCACTGGACCTGTACGCTCTCGTTGGCTGGCCCTCGCTTCATATTCGTCGCCCAACCCACTGGCTCCAGGTCATCTATAAGTCTTTGCTAGGTAAAGCCCCCCTATATCTCAGCTCCACTGGTCACCACTAGCAGCACCCACTCGTAGCACCCGCTCCAGCAGGTATATCTCTCTGGTCACCCCAAAGCCATATTATCCCCCTTTTGGTTGTTCTTTCCCTCCATTTCTCTGCTGCCAATGATGGAACAATTGAAAAAATCACTGAAGCTGGAGACTCAATCTCCCTCACTAACTATTAAGCATCAGCTGTCAGAGCAGCTCCAGATCACGTCATCTTCTAAATAGCCCATCTGTAAAATAGCCCATACAACTACCTCATCCCCCCTAATTGTTTATTTATTTATTTGCTCCTTCTCATCCCCAGTATCTCTACTTGCACATTCATCTTCTGCACATCTATCACTCCAGTGTTTAATTGCTATATTGTAATTACTTCGCCACCATGGCCTATTTATTGCCTTACCTCCCTTATCTTACCTCATTTGCACACACTGTATATAGACTTTTTCTCTAATGTGTTATTGACTGTACGTTTGTTTATCCCATGTGTAACTCTGTGTTGTTGTTTGTGTCGCACTGCTTTGCTTTATCTTGACCAGGTCGCAGTTGTAAATGAGAACTTGTTCTCAACTGGCCTACCTGGTTAAATAAAGGTGAAATAAAATATATATATTTTTTAAAGATGTGGGGAAAAAAGTAATTTAATCAATTTTAGAATAAGGCTGTAAAGTTTTTAAAAAAATGAAAAAGGCAAAGGATCTGAATAAGGACCTATACTGTGTATATTATATTATTTTAAGGTGAAACGTTTGCATGAAATACAGGCCCTCTACTTCTATATTCTTATACTGTAATAAGTATTTTTCCATTCATCAGCCTCACGGTTTCCAAAGCTCCTGATAGGTCGATATTTCATAGGGGGCAGGAGTAGAGAACARAGACTATCTGTCTGTTATCATAATCACTTGACASGGTAACAACGAGAAATCAACTGATCGGCTGGTTTTGTCACGCAAAAACCACCTATCTTTGTGKTTGTCTCCACCCCCCTCCAGGTGTCGCCCAGCTTCCCCATTATCCCCTGGGTATTTATACCTGTGTTCTCTGTTTGTCTGATGCCAATTTGTTTTGTTCGGAGAACCTACCAGTGGTTTGTTCCCTGCTCCCGCCTGTTCCTTGCTCATGTTTTCTAGTTTCCCGGTTCTGACCGTTCTGCCAGCCCTGACCTTGAGCCTGCCTGTCGTCCTGTACCTTTGCCCCACTATTCTGGATTACCGATCTCTGCCTGCCCTGACCCTGASCCCGCCTGCTGTTCTGGTGCCTTACACCCTTTCTGGATTATGGATCCCTGCCTGCCTTGACCTGTTGTTTGCCTGCCCCTGTTTTAAAGAATAAACTTTAGTTTCTTCACCACTGTCTGCACCTGGGTCATACCTTAAAACGTGGTAGGTATTTTTCTTATGGGTTTTTTGGTTGCAAGCCAGTTTGCTTTACCACACAGGTCCATGTAATCTCCAGGTTTAATGAAATCCAACGGTAATGTTGCACAGTGCTACATTCTTCCTGCTGGTTGCAACGCACCCCCAGGAGACCTTCTAACAACATGGTCTGTTATTGGCCAAACAAAAGAGACCCGTGTTTTGTAGACTTATTGACAAAAGGAATTCCAAAAACATGTGTCGCTGTGTAATGAAATGTGATCTGTGAACAGACTTCCCTGATTGCAGCATAAACATACAGTCCAAAAGGGTTCTTAGGCTGTCCCCATAGGAGAACCCTTTTTAGTTCCAGGTAGAAGCCTTTTTAGTTCCAGGTAGAAACCTTTTTAGTTCCAGGTAGAACCATTTTAAATTCCAGGTAGAACCCTTTTTAGTTCCAGGTAGAAGCCTTTTGGGTTCCATGTAGAACCCTCTGTGGAAAGGGTTCTACCAGGAACTAAAAAGAGTTCTACCTGGAAGTGGAAATGGTTCTACCTGGAACAAAGAAAGGGTTCTACCTGGAACTAAAAAGTGTTCTACCAGGAACTAAAAATGGTTCTACCAGGAACTAAAAATGGTTCTACCTGGAACTAAAAAGGGTTCTACCTGGAACTAAAAAGGGTTCTACCTGGAAGTGGAAAGGGTCCTACCTGGAAGTAGAAAGGGCTCTACCAGGAACTAAAAAGTGTTCTACCTGGAACTAAAAAGGGTTCTACCAGGAACTAAAAAGGGTTCTACCTGGAACTAAAAAGGGTTCTACCTGAAACTAAAAAGGGTTTTACCTGGAACAAAAATGTGGTCTACCTGGAACTAAAAATGGTTCTATCTGGAACTAAAAAGGGTTCTACCTGGAAATAAAAAGGGTTCTACCTGGAACTAAAAAGGGTTGTACCTGGAACTAAAAAGGGTTCTACCTAGAACAAAAAAGGGTTCTACCTGGAAGTGGAAAGGGTCCTTCCTGGAAGTGGAAAGGGTTCTACCAGGAACTAAAAAGTGTTCTACCAGGAACTGAAAAGTGTTCTACCAGGAACTAAAAAGGGTTCTACCTGGAACTAAAAAGGGTTATACCTGGAAGTGGAAAGGGTTCTACCAGGAACTAAAAAGTATTCTACCTGGAAGTGGAAAGGGTTCTACCTGGAACTAAAAAGGGTTCTACCTGGAAGTGGAAAGGGTTCTACCTGGAACTAAAAAGGGTTCAACCTGGAACTAAAAAGGGTTCTACCTGGAACTAAAAAGGGTTCCTCAAGGGATTATCATATGAGGACAGTGGAAGAAAGAATCGCTAACACACGTTCTGAGACCAATACTCTCCGCTGAACGCATGAAACTAAATTAAACATCAAAATCTTTGTTTGAAAAGCACTACCCCAGGACTTCCAATCCAACAAACAGTTGGTTTTTTATTGAAACGGGTTGAATTTCTAACTACGTTTGTTCTCACATCAAACCCTTTTCATATGTTCCTGTGTGTCCATTGCCAACACGTGGACCCATCAAAGACACAGTGGTGCATCAAAACTAGTGCGCTATAAAGGGAATAGGGTTCCATAGGACTCTGGTCAAAACTAGTGCACTACATAGGGAATAGGGTTCCATAGGACTCTGGTCAAAAGTTGTGCACTACATAGGGAATAGGGTTCCATAGGACTCTGGTCAAAAGTAGTGCACTACATAGGGAATAGGGTTCCATAGCACTCTGGTCAAAAGTAGTGCACTACATAGGAGATAGGGTTCCATAGGACTCTGGTCAAAAGTAGTGCACTA
>NW_019947008.1:12791-25730 GCF_002910315.2 Salvelinus sp. IW2-2015 | reverse complement strand
ATTAGGGTGGGTTAATTAGGGTTAGTGTGGTTAGGGTTAGCGGTGGGTAAGGTTAGGCGTTGGCGTTAGGGTTAGGGTTAGTGGTGGGGTTAGGTTAGCGGTGGGTTAGGGGTGGGTTAGAGGGCAGGAGCAGGATACGAACCCGGATTAGGGAAAGGTAGGTTAGGGTTACCTAACCATAACCCTAACCCTAACCTCACCCCTCCTAGAACAACAGATTTGGAAATTGACCCTCCTCGGYACCACAATCGTTTTCCCTCCTCTTATTCCCCTTCCGAGCAGCAGACAATTCTCATCCCCCTAGTTACTACATTCTCACATAGGATCAGACCATTACATCAGGCGTTCAAACACAATTTTTCCATCACCCAACAGGCACATACACCCCTCCAGCCGTATAGAATAATCTCAGCATTTAGGAGGAATAAGAGTCTGAAAGACATCCTCATCCAAGCTAAATACAGTACCAAGCCCCTACAACCACCCAAACCCTACACTGCCCACTTCAGACCAAGAAAATTCATTTCAAACTCATACAGCAAGACCTCCACTCCAGTTTTAGACTCCATTTCACTTTACACTCCAAATGTCATATATATAATCACCTGCACATTTTGCAAAAAACACTACATTGGGGAAACCCAGTATACAATAGATAATAGACTTAAACAACATCTATACAATATCAATCGAGCACATCTACACACAGAACTAGTTACTCATTTCCAGGATCACCCCATCACTTACCTCAATATATCAGGATTACAGTCGTGTTCTGGGTGGACCAGTGGGCGGCGAAAAGCAGGGGAACATAGGTGGATAAGAGACCTAAAAACAATTACACCCAGCGGTCTGAATGAGCGTTTTTAACCGGCCAGATAGGATCCATTGAAAGGGATAGCACTTGTTTACAGGGTTCTCAAGGAGTTGGAAGTAGGATGCACCATAAAACAAAAACACAATAAATAAAGTTTGTGTGGTTTTTATTATATTTACTAGATGCATGCTTATTCATAATAGTTGTATTATTTTTGTCTTTATGTATTTGAATTTGGTTTTACAACTCAGCACTTGATCTTATAGCACTTTTATAGATATATGAGATTAGAACTGTGTGTATATGTATTATTAAAGCATCTATCCCTTGACCCCTTGTATATTTTAACATCTTAGTCCCTTCATGGTCCTAGATAACCACCCAGATGATCAATTTAGAAGCAATAATAACCTACTCACATTTTTTTTAAAGGTTTTTAGGAGTCAGTCTAGTTGATTTTAACAGTAGAATTTATTCAGATTGGATGGGTACACAACAATAGGCCTGCGCACCACAAGACAAATTAGTCTCTTTTTAACCCTACTCAAATTCAAAACCTAACCCTAACCCTAACCCTAACCCTAACCCCAACCCCAACCCTAACCCTAAACCCACTCCCATCTTGGGTACAGGGCCTGAACCCCAGAGGTTACCTATTATTAGCACCTACTCACACACAAATCAACGCATACACTTACGACTAAAAAGCGCATTTTTAAATATACAACATGCCTTCCCCCCACTACAACCATTCCGACCCATCTCAGCATACAGGAGGAATCCCAATCTGAAGGACCTCTTAGTCCATGCAACATTTTTGAACAGGCCCTCTCCCTCAGTACCCACGGAAAATCACTACTAKAGACAACTGACAAACATACACAACCCACATACACCTTTAGCCCAATCAAACAACTGATGAARATAAACAGCACCAACATCGTCTATGCAATCACCTGTGCATTATGTAAAAAAATCTATGTGGGGGAAACTGGATCTACAATTTTAACACATCTCAAACAACATCTGTATACAATCACTAATAATAAATTGTCTACACATCTAGTCACACATTTCCAAACACACCCTATTATACATCTGAACATCACTGGYCWAGAAACTGTCTCCACCTGGACCARAGCCCAGAGAAAGGCRGCAGAATCCAAGTGGATAGCAACCCTCAGATCTTTGGCTCCACTTGGATTGAATGGCAAAGTGTAAGTGTAGGTAAACTATTCATACATCTCATATTTTCTCATATACACATACCTTCCAATAAACCCAGAATGGAAGCAATGGGGCATCCAGACTTCCATTTAGGGGGCATCCGGACTTCCATTGGAGAACCCAACTACCAGGAAAAGTCACTTGAGGGCGCCATTGGTCAATTTATGGAGGTTTGAAGTGCCCACTTCTCTGTTCATTGCACTATGCTTGGCTGTGGAATGGGCATAATGGCTTCAGGGGGGGTGATGGAGGTCCATGCCCGGGTTGGGTGCACCCTCTATGCGGCCCCCTACCCCTTCCCACCCGGGATTGTCCACAAGAGGGCGCCACTGGACATTTTGAGCTGATTTTTAGCATATGGGCCTGGGAACACAATGTACGTCAATGACAGAGCTTTGCTGAAAAATGACTAAGTTCAAAATTCTCAGAAATCTCAGATAAATCTCAGAAAATGATTATATGTTCAACTTGACCTCCTGAGACTATGTCCAGCTGTGGGACTGGGGCCTGGTGATTGAACGGGTTACCTGGTGGTGATGGGGAAATGGGGCAAAGAAAAGGGGGACAGAGCAGCCAACCTCCAAGGAGGCTGACTGCTCTGCCCCCCTTAAGGACAGTGGAACTACGGACATACAGGCCTCTAGGCCTCCATCCCTGCCCGGGTCAACACCTATCTTTCCGGGCATGAGAGTAGAGCTTACCCCCTGGAGATACAGACCTCCAGGCCTATAGGCCTTCACTCACTATCCGGGTAACACCCATCTCTCCGGGCATGAAAGTAGAGCTTACCCCCTGGAGATACGGACCTCCAGGCCTATTGGCCTTCACTCACTATCTGGGTAACACCCATCTCTCCGTGCATGAGAGTAGAGCTTACCCCCTGGAGATACGGACCCCCAGGCCTCTTGGCCTCCATCCCTGCCCGGGTCAACACACCTCTCTCTGGGCATGATTTCCAGCCGGGGACACCCCCCACCTCCACAACCTCGCACACCAGGCGAACCAGGGCACCCACACTTAAGCACCCTTCCTCGGACACTAAAGTCTATAGCCCCGCTGTTACGAACCGCGTGCACCTGGTGACCCAAAACGGCCTTCGTGCACCTGGTCACCCAAAACGGCCGAAGTGCACTCGGTAACCATGCAAGTTTCCGCTCAGAGACTAAGTCCACACACATGGATTACCAGGTGCTGGTGGTACTTTACACCCGGGTCCCCACCTTCTTTAGTCTGCTTTCCCACTCTCTCTGTCTGGGCCTCCGGACTCTGGCTCCTGGCCCTTCTCTATGCACCTGGTAACCCATTTATTAAAAAGGGGGGAGGTGGAGGAAGACGCCTTCCGTCCCGACAAAAGCTTGGATTGAGAGCTGACTTTCAATAGATCGCAGCGAGTGAGCTGCTCTGCTACGCACGAAACCCTGACCCAGAATCAGGTCGTCTACAAGTGATTGAGCACCAGGTTCTCCACAAACATGCAGTGCCATCAGGAGAGGGGCGGACGTTGCAAGTGTTCCAAATAGCACTAACCGTTTGCGCACCTTTGAAGTTTAGGTGGAAAAATAACTGGAAGACATTGTCTTATGTTAGACAATGACCTGAAATATAGACACCAACTGCAGGCATATAACCTATCACCTATAGACTGTCGGGCTAAACTCCAGCAGAAGCGTGGACTAGCCTATACTTTTGTAAGGAGGCATTCAGTTTGAGATGCAGTAGGCATACTACAAAAAATATGCCCGAATTTGGAATTTAGCTCGTGCAAAACATGCCCTATGTGACTCTATTGAGTTATAGCACTGTATGGCTTAAAAAATATATACTGATGTCACTTAAAAACATTAGGACCAAGTTATAMCCCTATACACAATAGGCCTACTATTGAGGATGCCTACCTTAGCCCTTAGGATATGAGAAATCCGACAGTGTTCTCATAGCCGGTGTTGGGGCTGTTGGCAAGAAAGTCGGACACCTCTCTTCTCAAGTCCTCGTCAGTGATGTCGCTGTATGTTTGGCGGACAGATAAACCATACTCAGACATTTGTCTCCGGATGGTTCTCACACTAACTGAAAACAGCCTGGCTATTTTGCGAAGAATGAAGTGCAATTCTAGCAAGTATTCCAGCTGTTGTTTTGGAATCATCAAGGCTGGACGACATTTACATTACATTTACATTTACATTTAAGTCATTTAGCAGACGCTCTTATCCAGAGCGACTTACAAGTTGGACAACCTGTGGACGACCTCGTTGTCCAGTCTGAATGGTGACACATCGGAACCCATTCACTGGAAGTCCAGTGTTGTCAAGAAGCTGAAGGGCTCTTTCCAACTTTTCAAAAATGTCTAGACCATTTCTAAGGGTGACATGCTCTGAAAATCTAAACACAATTTTTTGGAAGACGTGGTCTGTGTCTAGTGTAGCATTTGGTTGTCAAAGTTGGTCACTTAATGGGTCCAGTATGTCAGCTATCTGGTCCAACACTTCCTGAGGGATTGGAAACTCAACCTGTGCCATAGACGATAAGTCATCCAGAAAAGGGTGATGGATTCCCAATCTGGCCCTCAACCATCACGGTCACCTAATAATCCCCAGTTTACAATTGGCTCATTCATCCCCCTCCTCTCCCCTGTAACTATTCCCCAGGTCGTTGCTGCAAATGAGAACGTGTTCTCAGTCAACTTACCTGGTAAAATAACGGTAAAATAAATAAAATAAAATAAAAATTCTCGCCGCCACCGAAAACAGAAATGCACTTCTTATTTTATTGTGTATCTCAACATCACGTATTGAAAAGACACAGATCAATAGCATGGCCTTTTAAAAACATGTGATGCCCAACCCCCGCCACTTCACCAATCACAAGGACGCCTGCCGTTGAAACATGCCGGAGCCAGCAATAACGACATTTTTTATTATAGCGAACAAAGACCATAACGTTAATTATGATTGGCGGTTTTCTGCATTTATCTAAGTCCTATCTGTAGCCTGATTTCATTACCATGTAGCCTAAACAGGATTACTGTCTAACTACTATATTAACGGGACTATCCAAATCACATTATTATGTGCATGTAGCCTAATCGTTTTGTAATGACACACAGAAAGCACCGTGGTTATTGCGGGAGTGGTGTAAATGGTATTCAAATATCCTAGATGTGCCTAACTACTGTAATGATGGACAATAACCTGTTGAAAAAATACTATAAGAAGCTACACAGTTCATTTTATTTTAGGTTATTTATTCGTTTTTTCTTAAAAGGGACAATGTGGCCCTATACAACATAAACTAAGTTTCATAAACACAGCCTATGAAAACAATTACATCAACAATTRTAAGCAGAATTTGAAACCTGATACAATTTGACTTGTAAAAGACACAAACACATGATCTAATCAAAGTAATCAAAGCTAAGTTATTGCACCTATTGAAATGTAATGTGTTTTTAGTGTGTATTCTGTTGCATTAAAAAAGTCACTGTTGCTTATTAGATCAAAATCAGTGGTGGCCCATGTCCTGATTTGATTTGATCCATGCTTTCGTGTAAGGCCATTCACTGTCTTTATTTCATTTGTCTAGAAGGCAGTTGTAGAAATAGTGGTGGATGCTTAGAGGAGTTACGGTCACCCCTGGAGGAGCGTTGCTACGGTCACCATGAGGAGGTTTGCTACGGTCACCCCTGGCGGAATTTGCTACGGTCCACCCTGGGAGGTTGCTACGGTCACCCTGGGATGTTGCACGGTCAGCCCCTGGCGGAGGGTTGCTACGGTCACCTGCGGATGTTGCTACGGTACCCCTGGGCGGAGTTTGCTACGGTCACCCCTGGAGGATGTTGCTACGGTCACCCGCTTGCGGGATTGGTTGCTACGGTCACCCTGGGGAGGTTGCTACGGCACGCTGGAGGAGGTTGCTACGTCACCCCTGGCGGATGTTCAACGGTCACCCTGGCGGAGGTTTGCTACGGTCACCCTGGGATGTTGCACGGTCATGGGGAGGTTGCTAACGGTCACCCTGGCGGAGTGCTACGGTCATCCTGGCGGGGTTGCTACGGTCACCCTGCGGTAGTTGCTAACGGTCACCCCTGGGGAGGTTGCTACGGTCACCCTGGAGGATGGTTGCTACGGTCACCCTGGAGGAGGTTGCTACGTCACCCCTGGGGAGGTTGCTACGGTACCCCTGGAGGAGGTTGCTATCGTCACCCCTGGCGGAGGTTGCTAACGGTCCACCCCTGGCGGAGGTTGCTACGGTCTACCACCTGGAGGAAGTTTGCTACGGTCACTCACCTGGCGGAGGTTTGCTACGGTCACCCCTGGACGGAGGTTGCTACGGTCACCCCTGATGGCACGGTTGCTACGTCCACGCTCCTTGAGAGTTGCTACGTCACCCCTGCGGATGTTGCTTACGGTCAAGCCCTGGGAGGTTGCTACGGTCCACCCCTGGAGAGTTGCTACGGTCACCCTGGGGAGAAGTTGCATTACGGGTCCACCCCTGGCGAGGTTGCTACGGTCACCCCTGGAGGAGGTTGCTACGGTCACCCCTGGCGGAGGTTGCTACGGTCACCCCTGGCGGAGGTTGCTACGGTCACCCCTGGCGGAGGTTGCTACGGTCACCCCTGGAGGAGGTTGCTACGGTCACCCCTGGAGGAGGTTCTTGGGTCACTGCTATTTAAGTCTGAGCAGAGGTTGACGAAAACGTTCAAAGGTGGTGGTGCAATAGTGCGTGTTATTTTTTATACCAGGCAGATGTTGGAGTAGAGAACGAAGTGGTGTAAACTGAACACGTTGAACTTGTTGAGTACACTCTTAGAAAAAGCGGTTCCAAAAGGTTATTAGGCAGTCCCCACATAGGAGAACCCTTTAAAGAACCCTTTTAATCTACTATGGCACAGGTTGAGGTTCCAATCCCTCAGGAAGTGTTGGACCAGATAGCTGACAAACTGGACCCATTAGGCGACCAACTTTGACAACCAAATGCTACAGTAGACACAGACCGGAAGAATCCTTGTAGGTTCTAGATAGCACCTTTTTTCCTAAGTGTAGGCCTATATCGCAGTGGTGGTTCCATGGTTTCCTGTAAAAAATGTATGCAACAGGCCCTGAGCGTCTCTGGAGGATCTAGAAAGATAACGAATCATTGCATCACCGACTCAGTACGACTATAATTAACATTTCTAACTTGCATCGTTATGCAATCGTTATGCAATTATTAAGAGACTAGATACAAACGCTAATCCTGGCGACCAATGTCCTAGCATTTTGTAGAATAAATATAATTTTCATGCGTAAAGTAGAAATCCGAATCCCAAAGAATGTTTGGGAAAACATTTGTGAATGGTTGGGCATTAGTCTTTACATGATTAACAAACTGTGTGACTTCTTTCAATGCAAATATTTATTGCAGTGATTGTTTTTGCCAACCAGTTAATAGCCTTTAGTACCTCCTAGACCCTCTGGCAAATTCTTATAACAGCCATGTATTCTTGAACTAACAGCCCCAAAAGACTAACGTCTATGTTAATTGTACAAAGCATAGATCATTTCCAAGGTAGCCTATAATATTGTATGGAACTGTCCTCTACATTATATAGTATGGAACTGTCTCTCTAATACATATAGTATGGAACTGTCCCCTACATTATATAGTATGGAACTGTCCTCATACATTATATAGTATGGAACTGTCATCTACATTATATTGTATGGAAGTGTCCTCTACATTATATAGTATGGAACTGTCCTCTACATTATATAGTATGGAAGTGTCCTCTACATTATATAGTATGGAACTGTCTCAAATTATATAGTATGGAACTGTCCTCTACATTATATAGTATGGAACTGTCCCACATTATATTGTATGGAACTGTCCTCTACATTATATTGTATGAACTGTCCTCTACACTATATTGTATGGAACTGTCCTCTACATTATATTGTATGGACTGTCCTCTACATTATATTGTATGGAGCTGTCCTCTACACTATATTGTATGGAACTGTCCTCTACACTATATTGTATGGAACTGTCCTCCACATTATATTGTATGGAACTGTCCTCTACATAATATTGTATGGAACTGTCCTCTACACTATATTGTATGGAACTGTCCCTCCACATTATATTGTATGGAACTGTCCTCTACATAATATTGTATGGAACCTGCCTACACTAATATGTATGGAACTGTCCTCTACATAATATTGTATGGAACTGTCCTCTACATTATATTGTATGGAACTGTCCTCTACAATATAATGTATGGAACTTTCCTCTATATTATATTGTATGTAACAGAAACAAAGAAATATGCAAGTATTTAGAAAACAAATACCCAAACATTGCAAATGAATATGTCTATGCTTTTCGTTAATAAATATCTAAAGTGGTGATCAGTCTCTTTTTTTATTTTTACTAACAAACAAAACCAAACAATTGTCACAAGGTACGGTTCTGCCGGCTGACCGCACGCAAATTGTCAATGTGAGGAGCTATTGTGAGGAAGGTCTTGTAATAGTCTGCCAGTCCAGAAGATGTCCCTACACACTTAATAACATCWCTTTATTTTTTATAATGTATCTTTCTAAACAAATGAACATACTTTACATCACTGAAACTGCCCTTCATAAACCACCGTCATTGCCAGKAAGACATTAGCTACATGTTAATATTCAGAATACAGTTGACTGGATCTCAGTGAAGACGCAAACTTTGGGCCTAAGGTAAACATTTCTCTGCATCTGGCGAAACCTCAACACTTTGACCTCCCATTGAAGGCGTGACGTTGTCAGAGGGATAGTTAGATATGAAATAGAAAGGAGGCAGCGATCTGCATGACTACAGTGTCACAAAGTCATCTATCTAGTTGTCGCGTGCTGCCGAAGACTAAGGATAGTCCCTCAAAAGTGAAGGTATGTAATCCTATACCGACTGTTGCCACGACTCGGGCTGCCACGTGCATATTGTAGTGATACTTGCTATATGAGCTATGTTACAATTCACACCAAGTGGGTTTACCCTATAGGCGAAATGGGTAGCATGGCCATGTACCTTTCACTCGAAAGACCCGTGTTCGCTTCCAACTCCGTCCGTTTGCTACTGTACTTTGTTTTGAGTGAGGTGTGTTTGGGTGAACTTTGCCAGTTAATTGTGTATTGACAATCAAATAGAATGTTGTCAAAGGGGTTCTGTCTGGAGGGAACAGTGGATGAGAAACAGCAGAAAAGACCTTGTCATTTTGTCCCGACAGATAAAACATCAGCACTCGCGGTGCCGACCTCGATTTGTCTCGGACATTCTACAGCTGAAACCCATCATTACTGAACTCTTATGAAAATGAACGGTGGCAAAAAGAAGTAAGTGACTTAAATGTTATTAATATTATAGATCTTTCTCAACAAAGTGAACATCTTTGTCTTGTAACTATTTCAAAGTAAATAGCATTTTGTAGAATAAATGTCATTTTCATGCGTAAAGTAGAAATCCGAATCACAAAGAATGTTTGGGAAAACATTTGTGAATGGTTGGGCATTAATCTTTACATGATTAACAAACTGTGTGACTTATTTCAATGCAAATATTTATTGCAGTGATTGTTTTTGCCAACCAGTTAATAGCCTTTAGTACCCTCCTCGACCTCTGCAATTCTTGTTTTAGACATAAGAAATGGAGAGAAAAGTTTAACATCAAATAACAGCCATTTATTCTTGAACTAACAGCCCAAAGACTAACGTCTATGTTATTGTACGAAAGCATAGATCATTCCAAGGTAGCCATAATATTGTATGAAACTGTCCTCATACATTATATAGTAATGGAACTGTCCTCTACATTATATAGTATGGAACTGTCCTCTACATTATATAGTATGAGAACTGTCCTCTACATTATATTGTATGGAACTGTCCTCTACATTATATAGTATGGAACTGTCATCTACATTATATAGTATGGACTGTCCTCTACATTATATAGTATGGAACTGTCCTCTACAATATAATGTATGGAACTGTCATCTACATTATATTGTATGGAACTGTCCTCTACACTATGTTTATGGAACTGTCCTCTACACTATATTGTATGGAACTGTCCTCTACATTATATTGTATGGAACTGTCCTCTACATTATATTGTATGGAAGTGTCCTCTACATTATATTGTATGGAACTGTCCTCTACAATATATTGTATGGAACTGTCCTCTGCATTATATTTGTATGGAACTGTCCTCTACAATATATTGTATGGAACTGTCCTCTACATTATATTGTATGGAACTGTCCTCTCTACACTATATTGTATGGAACTGTCCCTCTACAATATATTGTATGGAACTGTCCTCTACATTATATTGTATGGAACTGTCCTCTACATTATATTGTATGGAAGTGTCCTCTACATTATTGTATGGAACTGTCTCTACAATATATTGTATGGAACTGTCCTCTGCATTATATTGTATGGAACTGTCCTCTACAATATATTGTATGGAACTGTCCTCTACATTATATGTATGGAAGTGTCCTCTACATTATATTAGTATGGAAGTGTCCTCTACATTATATTGTATGGAAGTGTCCTCTACATTATAATTGTATGGAAGTGTCCTCTACATTATATATTGTATGGAAGTGTCCTCTACATTATATAGTCTGGAACTGTCCCTACAATATATGTATGGAACTGTCCTCTACACTATTGATGGAACTGTCCTCTACATTATATGTATGGAACTGTCCTCTACATTATATTGTATGGAACTGTCCTCTACACTATATTGTATGGAACTGTCATCTACATTATAGTATGGAAACTGTCCTCTACATTATATAGTATGGAACTGTCCTCTACAATATAATGTATGAACTGTCATCTACATTATGTTGTATGGAACTGTCTCATACACTATATTGTATGGAACTGTCCTCTACACTATATTGTATGGAACTGTCCTCTACATTATATTGTATGGAAACTGTCCTCTACATTATAATTGTATGGAAGTGTCCTCTACATTATATTGTATGGAACTGTCCTCTACAATATATGTATGGAACTGTCCTCTGCATTATATTGTATGGGACTGTCCTCTACAATATATTGTATGGAACTGTCCTCTCTACACTATATTGTATGGAACTGTCCTCTACACTATATTGTATGGAACTGTCCTCTACATTATATTGTATGGAACTGTCCTCTACATTATATTGTATGAAGTGTCCTCTACATTATATTGTATGAACTGTCCTCTACATATATTGTATGGAACTGTCCTCTGCATTATATTGTATGAACTGTCCTCTACCAATATATTGTATGAGAACTGTCCTCTACATTATATTGTATGGAATGTCCTCTACATTATATAGTATGGAAGTGTCCTCATACTATATGATAAGTGTCCTCTACATATATTGTATGGAAGTGTCCTCTACATTATATATTGTATGGAAGTGTCCTCTACATTATATAGTCTGGAACTGTCCTCTACAAATATATAGTATGGAACTGTCCTCTACACTATATTTGTATGGAACTGTCCTCTACATTATATTGTATGGAACTGTCCTCTACAATATATTGTATGGAACTGTCCTCTACAATATATAGTATGGAACTGTCCTCTACATTATATAGTATGGAACTGTCCTCCAGATTATATAGTATGGAACTGTCCTCTACAATATATAGTAAGCTACTGTCCTCTACATTATATTGTATAAGGGCACATGGCGTGACCCAGATGCAGACACGGGAGGCAGATGGTTCGAGTCTCTGAATTTTATTATAATCCAAGTGCAGGCAAGAGAATGGTCATGGACAGGCAAAAGATCATAACATGGTCAGAGTCCAGGAGGTACGGAGTGGCAGGCAGTATGGTAAGGCAGGCGGGTTCACAGTCAAGGCAGGCAAGGGTCAAAACCGGGAGGACTAGCAAAAGAGAAATAAGAAAAGGCAGGAGCATGGTAAACCACGCTTGTTGGGTTGACATGACAAGACGAACTGGCAACAGACAAACAGGGAACAGCGGAATAAATACCCAGGGACTAATGGGGAAAACGGGTGACACCTGGAGGTGGGTGGAGACAATCACAAAGACTGGTGCAACAGATCAGGGCTTGACAATATTGTATGGTGTTGTCCTCTTCATGATGCATTGTATGAAACTGTCCTCTACATTATATTGTATGGAACTGTCCTCTACATATATTGTATGGAACTGTCCTCTACATATATTGTATGGAACTGTCCTCTACATTATATTGTATGGAACTGTCCTCTACATTATATTGTATGGAACTGTCCTCAATACTCTATTGTATAGAACTGTCCTCTACACTATATTGTATGGAGTTTACCTCCAAAATAGTTGTTTTCCCATGATAATCTGAAAACAGAAATGTACTCAATCACAACCAATGTGAATATTAATCATATCAGTGAAATGAAATACCATAGTTGTCCTAATGTTGTATTTGACCAGTATAATATAATCTAATATTGTCCTATGATGTTGTATTGACCAGTAATAATACTAATCTAATATTGTCCTAATGTTGTGGTATTGACCAGTATAATATTAATCTAATATTGTCCTAATGTGTGTTTGACCAGTATAATACTAATCTAATATTGTCCTAATGTTGTGGTATTGACCAGTATAATACTAATCTAATATTGTCCTAATGTTGTATTGACCAGTATAATATATAATCTAATATTGTCCTAATGTTGTATTGACCAGTATAATACTATTAATCTAATATTGTCCTAATGTTGTGGTATTGACCAGTATAATACTAATCTAATATTGTCCTAATGTTGTGGTATTGACCAGTATATTAATCTAATATTGTCCTAATGTTGTGGTATTGACCACGTATAAACGAACTA
>NW_019947008.1:0-12766 GCF_002910315.2 Salvelinus sp. IW2-2015 | reverse complement strand
AAAACCATCATTACTGAACTCTATGAAAATGAACGGTGGCAAAAAGAAGTAAGTGACTTAAATGTTATTAATATTATAGACTTTCTCAACAAAGTGAACATCTTTGTCTTGTAACTATTTCAAAGTAAATAGCATTTTGTAGAATAAATGTCATTTTCATGCGTAAAGTAGAAATCCGAATCACAAAAGAATGTTGGGAAAACAATGAATGGGTTGGGCATTAATCTTTACATGATTAACAAACTGTGTGACTTATTCAATGCAAATATTTATTGCAGTGAATTTGCCAACCAGTTAATAGCCTTTAGTACCCTCCTCGACCTCTGCAATTCTTGTTATCATAGAGAATAGGAGAAAAGTTTAACATCAAAACAGCCATTTATTCTTGAACAACACGCCCCAAAGCTAACGTCTATGTTATTGTACGAAAGCATAGATCATTTCCAAGGTAGCCTATAATATTGTATGAAACTGTCCTCTACATATATTAGTATGACTGTCCTTACATTAATAGCTCCTACATTATATAGTATGGAACTGTCCTCTACATTATATTGTATGGAACTGTCCTCTACATTATATAGTATGGAACTGTCATCTACATTATGTTGACTGTCCTCTACATATTATAGTATGGAACTGTCCTCTACAATAATTATGAATCTACATTATATGTATGAACTGTCCTCTACACTAATTTGTATGGAACTGTCCTCTACACTATATTGTATGGAACTGTCCTCTACCATTATATTGTATGGAACTGTCCTCTACATTATATTGTATGGAAGTGTCCTCTACATTATATTGTATGAACTGTCCTCTACAATATATTGTATGGAACTGTCCCTGCATTATATTGTATGGAACTGTCCTCTACAATATATTGTATGGAACTGTCCTCTACATTATATTGTGATGGAACTGTCCTCTCTACACTATATTGTATGGAACTGTCCTCTACAATATATTGTATGGAAACTGTCCTCTACATTATATTGTATGGAACTGTCCTCTACATTATATTGTATGGAAGTGTCCTCTACATATATTAGGAACTGTCCTCTACAAATTATTGTATGGAACTGTCCTCTGCATTATATTGTATGGAACTGTCCTCTACAATATATTGTATGGAACTGTCCTCTACATTATATTGTATGGAAGTGTCCTCTACATTATATAGTATGGAAGTGTCCTCTACATTATATTGTATGGAAGTGTCCTCTACATTATATTGTATGGAAGTGTCCTCTACATTATATATTGTATGGGAGTGTCCTCTACATTATATAGTCTGGAACTGTCCTCTACAATATTAGTATGGAACTGTCCTCTACACTTATTGTGGAACTGTCCTTACATTATATTGTATGGAACTGTCCTCTACATTATATTGTATGGACTGTCCTCTACACTATATTGTATGGAACTGTCATCTACATTAATAGTATGGAACTGTCCTCTACATTATATAGTATGGAACTGTCCTCTACAATATAATGTATGACTGTCATCTACATTATATTGTATGGAACTGTCCTCTACACTATATTGTATGGAACTGTCCTCTACACTATATTGTATGGAACTGTCCTCTACATTATATTGTATGGAACTGTCCTCTAACATTATATGTATGGAAGTGTCCTCTACATTATATTGTATGGAACTGTCCTCTACAATATATTGTATGGAACTGTCCTCTGCATTATATTGTATGGGACTGTCCTCTACAATATATTGTATGGAACTGTCCTCTCTACACTATATTGTATGGAACTGTCCTCTACACTATATTGTATGGAACTGTCCTCTACATTATATTGTATGAACTGTCCTCTACATTATATTGTATGGAAGTGTCCTCTACATTATATTGTATGGAACTGTCCTCTACAATATATTGTATGGAACTGTCCTCTGCATATATTGTATGGAACTGTCCTCTACAATTTATTGTATGGAAACTGTCCTCTACATTATATTGTATGAATGTCCTCTACATTATATATGTATGGAAGTGTCCTCTACATTATATGTATGGAAGTGTCCTCTACATTATATTGTATGGAAGTGTCCTCTACATTATATATTGTATGAAGTGTCCTCTACATTATATAGTCTGGAAACTGTCCTCTACAATATATAGTATGGAACTGTCCTCTACACTATATTGTATGGAACTGTCCTCTACATTATATTGTATGGAACTGTCTCTACAATATATTGTATGGAACTGTCCTCTACAATATATAGTATGGAACTGTCCTCTACATTATATAGTATGGAACTGTCCTCCAGATTATATAGTATGGAACTGTCCTCTACAATATATAGTAAGCTACTGTCCTCTACATTATATTGTATAAGGGCACATGGCGTGACCCAGATGCAGACACGGGAGGCAGATGGTTCGAGTCTCTGAATTTTATTATAATCCAAGTGGCAGGCAAGAGAATGGTCATGGACAGGCAAAAGATCATAACATGGTCAGAGTCCAGGAGGTACGGAGTGGCAGGCAGTATGGTAAGGCAGGCGGGTTCACAGTCAAGGCAGGCAAGGGTCAAAACCGGGAGGACTAGCAAAAGAGAAATAAGAAAAGGCAGGAGCATGGTAAACCACGCTTGTTGGTTGACATGACAAGACGAACTGGCAACAGACAAACAGGGAACAGCGGAATAAATACCCAGGGACTAATGGGGAAAACGGGTGACACCTGGAGGTGGGTGGAGACAATCACAAAGACTGGTGCAACAGATCAGGGCTTGACAATATTGTATGGTGTTGTCCTCTTCATGATGCATTGTATGGAACTGTCCTCTACATTATATTGTATGGAACTGTCCTCTACATATATTGTATGGAACTGTCCTCTACATATATTGTATGGAACTGTCCTCTACATTATATTGTATGGAACTGTCCTCTACATTATATTGTATGGAACTGTCCTCAATACTCTATTGTATAGAACTGTCCTCTACACTATATTGTATGGAGTTTACCTCCAAAATAGTTGTTTTCCCATGATAATCTGAAACAGAAATGTACTCAATCACAACCAATGGAATATTAATCCATATCAGTGAATGAATACCATGTTGTCCTAATGTTGTATTGACCAGTATAATATTAATCTAATATTGTCCTAATGTTGTATTGACCAGTATAATACTAATCTAATATTGTCCTAATGTTGTGGTATTGACCAGTATAATATTAATCTAATATTGTCCTAATGTTGTATTGACCAGTATAATACTAATCTAATATTGTCCTAATGTTGTGGTATTGACCAGTATAATACTAATCTAATATTGTTCTAATGTTGTATTGACCAGTATAATATTAATCTAATATTGTCCTAATGTGTATTGACCAGTATAATACTAATCTAATATTGTCCTAATGTTGTGGTATGACCAGTATAATACTAATCTAATATTGTCCTAATGTTGTGGTATTGACCAGTATAATATTAATCTAATATTGTCCTAATGTTGTGGTATTGACCAGTATAATACTGATCTAATATTGTCCTAATGTTGTGCTATTGACCAGTATAATACTAATCTAATATTTGTCCTAATGTTGTGGTATTGACCAGTATAATATTAATCTAATATTGTCCTAATGTTGTGTATTGACCAGATATAATATTGATGTAATGTTGTCCTAATGTTGTGGTATTGACCAGTATAATACTAATCTAATATTGTCCTAATGTTGTGGTATTTTACCAGTAAATGAGGTCAGCTGATGCTCAGTGTGAACGACCTAGATTTGATCTGTCGGTTTACTCATCTATCTTTCATGAGATCAACTCCATCATGCTCCAACATTTCAACTGGATGTATTTAAAGTCAATGTCATCTGCTATTTCTACAAATGAAAATTAATTGGTTTATTCTCAGCAAAGTGGCCTGTCGTTGTTCTTGGAATTCTAGTTATTTCAGCAGTTAGTACTGGGATCTAAATTATTTTTTATTGTACACACTGTAAACTGACGTTTGAACTGCCCTTTCTCCCTGGAACAGTGCCCTTGTTTATGCATTGAGTTAGGAAGCAGTAGATAGTTTACCTGACAGCGTATCAGCTGTCAGCTAGACTGTCAGTTAGACTGTCAGGTAGACTGTCAGGTAGACTGTCAGTTAGACTGTCAGGTAGACTGTCAGGTGACTGTCAGGTAGACAGCAGTAGAGAGGTGATACGCTGTCAGGTAAACTGTCAGTTAGACTGTCAGGTAGACTGTCAGCTAGACTGTCCACTAGACTGTCAGGTAGACTGTCAGGTAGACTGTCAGTTAGGACTGTCAGGTAGACTGTCAGCTAGACTATCAGCTAGACTGTCAGGGAGGTAGACTGTCAGGTAGGACTGTCAGCTAGACTGTCAGTAAACGGTCGACTGTTAGACTGTCAGGTAGACTGTCAGGTAGACTGTTCGGTAGACTGTCAGGTAGACTGTCAGGTAGACTGTCAGGTAGACTGTCAGGTAGACTGTCAGCTAGACAGCAGTAGAGAGGTGATACGCTGTCAGTTTGAAGTTAATGAAAGTCATTGAGTAAAGCACTATCATTGTCATAAACGATGTTTCAGCCTGATTCATGTTCCAGGACAGATGCGTTTGTTCTGTTTGTGTTCTTTGATGCATGCTTCTATAAATGCTTCTATATATATATTACAGATCCAGACTCGTTTCAAACCTTACAACATATTTTCATACCACTTTAGTTTACATCAATGTTCATTATAATATATCACATGAACAAGAGTTGACAGAAGTAGGATTTGTGGATGTCAAGTTGAGCTGTAGTTTTGGGGAATTCAGCCTGTTATGCCTGTAGATGTTCCATAGGTGGCAATGGAGGTAGGAGGAGAGCACTGCTAAATGGAGAAACACGGAGAAAACAACAAAGTATAGTTCAACATTTTATTGAGAGGGAATCAGGTAATTAGAAATATTGAAACAGAGAAATGACTAGGAACCTTATCTAATAATAATATTGTTCAATGATGTGGATGAGATCATTGCAAAATACACTGAGTATACTCAACATTAGGAACACCTGCTCTTTCCATGACACAGAAAGACCAGATAAATCCAGGTTAAAGCTATGATTCCTTACTGATGTCACTTGTTAAATCCACTTCAATCAGTGTAGATGAAGGGGAGGAGACAGGTTAAATAAGGATTTTTAAGCCTTGAGACAATTGAGACATGGCTTGTGTATATGTGCCATTGAGGGTGAATGGGCAACACAAAATATTGAATTGCCTTTGAACGGTGTATGGTAGTAGGTACCAGGCACCCTTGTTAAGAGCTGCAACACTGCTGGGTTTTTCACGCTCAAAAGTTTCCTGTGTGTATCAAGAATGGTCCACCAACTAAAGGACATCCAGCCATCTTTACACAACTGTGGGAAGCATTGGAGTCAACATGGGCCAGCATCCCTGTGGAACGCTTTAGACACCTTGTAGAATCCAGGCCCCAACAAATTGAAGCTGCTCTGAGGGCAAAAGGGAGGGGTGCAACTCAATATTAGGAAGGTGTTCTTAATGTTTGGTAAACTCAGTGTACGTTCTTGAGACTCATCCTCTCTTGTTCCCTTCTGGTCTATCAGGGAATGTTGCAACATTGTTGAAGTAGAGCGTGTACAGTGTGACTGTCTATTAACTCAGTAGTAATGTTAGTGACTGTGTCTATTAACTCAGTAAGTGAAATTTTAGTGACTGTGTCTATTAACTCAGTAGTAATGTTATTGACTGTGTCTTATAACTCAGTAGTAATGTTAGTGATGTGTCTATTACTCAGTAGTAATGTTAGTGACTGTGTATATTAACTCAGTAGTAATGTTAGTGACTGTGTCTATTAACTCAGTAAATGTTAGTGACTGTGTCTATTAACTCAGTAGTAATGTTAGTGACTGTCCTATTAACTCAGTAATAATGTTAGTGACTGTGTCTATTAACTCAGTAGTAATGTTAGTGACTGTGTCTATTAACTCAGTAGTAATGTTAGTGACTGTGTCTATTAACTCAGTAATAATGTTAGTGACTGTGTCTATTAACTCAGTAATAATGTTAGTGACTGTGTCTATTAACTCAGTAGTAATGTTAGTGACTGTGTCTATTAACTCAGTAATAATGTTAGTGACTGTGTCTATAACTCAGTATAATAGTTAGTGACTGTGTCTATTAATCAGTAATAATGTTAGTGACTGTGTCTATTAACTCAGTAATAAGTGTAGTGACTGTGCCTCAGGTCAGAAGTAATGTTAGTGACTGTGTCTATTGACTCATTAATAATGTTAGTGACTGTGTCTATCAGGTCAGTAATAATGTTAGTGACTGTGTCTATTAACTCAGTAATAATGTTAGTGACTGTGTCTATTAACTCAGTAATAATGTTAGTGACTGTGTCCATCAGGTCAGTAGTAATTTATGACTGTGTCTATTAACTCAGTAATAATTTAGTGACTGTGTCTATTAACTCAGTAGTAATGTTAGTGACTGTGTCTATTAACTCAGTAATAATGTTAGTGACTGTGTCTATTAACTCAGTAGTAATGTTAGTGACTGTGTCTATTAACTCAGTAATAATGTTAGTGACTGTGACTATCAGGTCAGTAATAATGTTAGTGACTGTGTCTATTAACTCAGTAATAATGTTAGTGACTGTGTCTATTGACTCAGTAATAATGTTAGTGACTGTGTCTATCAGGTCAGTAATATGTTAGTGACTGTGTCTATTAACTCAGTAATAATGTTGTGACTGGAACCCTAAGGTCATATGTCATCTTCAATAAGAACTGACTTGCTTAGTTAAATATAGGGGGAAATGCACTGTATACTAACTTCTATCCTTCAACCATAGTGCAAACTAGCACCCTTCACCATAGTGCAATATTATCATGCACACTAACTAGCACCCTTCAACCATAGTGCAATATTATCATGCACATTAACTAGTACCCTTCAACCATAGTGCAATATTATCATCTCACATTAATAGCACTTCAACCATAGTGCATATATCATGCACATTACTAGCACCCTTCAACCATAGTGCAATATTATCATGCACATTAACTAGTACCCTTCAACCATAGTGCAATTATTCATAGCAACTAACTAGTACCCTTCAACCATAGTGAAATATTATCATGCACACTAACTAGCACCTTCAACATAGTGCAATATTATCACATGCACATTAACTAGTACCTCTTCAACCATAGTGCAATATTATCATGCACATTAACTAGCACCCTTACACCATAGTGCATTTTATCATGCACACTAACTAGTACCCTTCAACATAGTGCAATATTATCATGCACATTAACTAGCACCCTTCAACCATAATGCAATATTATCATGCACACTAAGTACCCTTCAACCATAGTGCAATACTATCATGCACACTAACTAGCAAACTAGCACCTTCAACCATAATGCAATATTATCATGCACATTAACTAGCACCCTTCAACCATAGTGCAATATTATCATGCACATTAACTAGCACCCTTCAACCATAGTGCAATATTAGCATGCACACTAACTAGTACCCTTCAACCATAATGCAATATTATCATGCACATTAACTAGCACCCTTCAACCATAGTGCAAATATTCATGCACACTAACTAGTACCCTTCAACCATAGTGCAATATTATCATGCACACTAACTAGCACCCTTCAACCATAGTGCAATATTATCATGCACACTAACTAGTACCCTTAAAACAATAATGTCAGATTCTAGAGATTCACATGAGTTATAAGATAATATGCTTCAGTTTAAGGCCTTTGTGCAGGGAACCAAAGTCTAATGAATCATGGATGGCATGTCACTATATTTTAATCTGAGGTATTGATAGCGGGAATCGTTGCTTACTGCTGTAAATGAGAATGTGTTCTCAGTCAACTTCCCTGGTAAATAATGGTAAAATAAAAATACATTTAAAAACCACTCAACCTATGCTATAAGTTACTCTAAGGCTATACAGCTATAAGTTCTTATAGACTTTTTTGGAATGTAAACAATAACAAACTGTCACGACTCCGACCGAGCAGGCTCTCCTTCCGTTCGGGTGGCGCTCGGCGGTCGTCGTCACCGGCTATTAGCTGCCACTGATCCTTCTCTCCCCCTCCCTATGTGTTTATTGGTTACACCTGTTTTCATTTGTTGGTAATTAGTTGGGCTTTATCAGTCAGCCGGCCCGCCCGGTTCTTTGTGCGGGATTGTTAGTTGGTAAGCGTGGTGTTTGTTTTGAACTACGTGTCTACGTGGTTACTGGACTGCTTTCATTCCCCCCGTGTCTGGGGTAGTTTTATGTGAGCACCCAGTGTATTAGAAGGGTGGCTTTAGTTTCTCAGTGTTCATTAAAAGGAACATTTGTTATTGCACCCTCTGTTTCTTGCGTTTGACTTCGCACTCCGACACCCAGTCCTTACACAAACCTGTTTATGACGCGCGGCCCCACTACACATCCGGCTAGCTACACTGTAACAAAATGTATACTTTTTGCTAACAGGAAGTAACTTACTGTAAGCCAGTTACCTGTAAGAAAAGAAGCCATTCAGAGGGTGACAAAATATTGAAGTGTCTTTGAACGGGGTATGGTAGTTGGTGGAAGGCCCACCGGATTGAGTCTGTCAAGAACCGCAACGCTGCTGGGTTTTTCATGTTCAACAGCTTCCTGTGTGTATCAAGAATGGTCCACCACCTAAAGGACATCCAGCCATCTTGACACAACTGTCGGAAGCATTGGAGTCAACATGGGCCAGCATCCCTGTGGAACGCTTTAGACACCTTGTAGAGTCCATGCACCGACYAATTGAGGCTGTTCAAAAGGGTGGTGGGGTGCAACTCAATATTAGGAAGGTGTTGCTAATGTTTTGTACACTCAGTGTATGTTCCTTGGTAAAAAGTACACTACATGACCAAAAGTATGTGGACACCTGCTCGTGGAACATCTCATTCCAAAATCATGGACATTAATATGGAGTTGGTCTCCCCTTTGCTGCTAAAACAGCCTCCACTCTTCTGGCTTTCCACTGGATGTTGGAACATTGCTGCCCAGACTTCCTTCCATTCAGCCACAAGAGCATTAGTGAGGTCGGGTACTGATGATGGGCGATTAGGCCTGGCTCGCAGTCGGCGTTCCAATTCATCCCAAAGGTGTTTGATGGGGTTGAGGTCAGGGCTCTGTGCAGGCCAGTCAAGTTCTTCCACATCTCGACAAAACATTTCTGTATGGACCTCGATTTGGGCATGGGTGAAACAGGAAAGGGCCTTCCCCAAACTGTTGCTGGACAAGCTGGAAACGTTGGAAAAGTGGCATCCTATGACGGTGCCACGTTGAAAGTCACTGACCTCTTCAGTAAGGCCATACTACTGCCAATGTTTGTCTGTGGAGATTGCATGGCTGTGTGCTCAATTTTATACACCTGTCAGCAACTGGTGTGGCTGAAATAGCCGAATCCACTAATTTGAAGGGGTGTCCATATACTTCTGTATACATAGTGTACAGTATGTACATGATGGCACTGCAGAAATACCGATTCACCCCCTACCCCCAAGAAGTTGCAAGTTCAAATCCCCAGAGCATTATTGCGCACTTTATGTCAAGTGTCCTTAAGCACTGCAATGTTTAATTTGGTGTTGTCAGATAGTCACACAATAATTGACTTGATATTGGGCAACATTTAGAAAAGTGCAGAAATGTATTCTTGCCAATAAATCTGTTGCCAATCTCTGTCACTCCCACACATAAGGGTTGCATGGCAGGACATTTCAGGTTGCTGGCAACCAAGAAGTTGTGTGTTCAAATCCCAGTGGAGCTAGAGTCCCAAGTGTGCTAATTTTATTGAATTACATATCCTGTAAAATTACGATAACTTACTGGCTACTGAGTTACAGTAAAAATACAGTCAATATAATTTACAAGAGTATACTGTAATCAGAATACAGCAGTATGCTGTCCTTTTACAGCAATAACATCRTCAAGTTGTTGGCATATATACTTTATTTTTATTGTGTATTCTCACAAACCTGGTGGCGCAGCAGGAAATTCAGGTTGTTACCAACCAATAGGGTTAGGAATCCTAAGTGAGGTGTAGTCACAATTAATTAGACCTCTACAGCATTCTGTCCTTTTACAGAAAAATCCCTTTCATTTAGCTGTAAAAACAAAGTCACTTATTGTATATTTATTGCACTTCTCTGCAACCAGTAGTGTACCGTAAAATTACAAGACATTTTTAATAGTGCATTTATCTGTACCATACTGTAAAAAAACAGTACCAAAGATTACAGTAGGATTATTTATAACAGTAAAATGACTACAGTAGTGTTATTGGTACCATCATTCAATTACAGTAACAGTATTGGATACCGCAAAATACAGTACTGTCACATACAATCCATGTCTCAATTGTCTCAAGGATTAAAAATGCTTCTTTAACCCGTCTCCTCCCCTTCATCTACACTGATTGACGTGGATTTAACAGGTGAGATCAATACGGGATCATAGCTTTCACCTGCATTGGCCACTGGTTGTTGCTTATTTATAAAACCCTCTTAGGCCTCACTCCCCCCTATCTGAGTTATCTACTGCAGCCCTCATCGTCCACATACAACACCCGTTCTGTTGTTAAAAGTCCCCAAAGCACACACATCCCTGGGTCGCTCGTCTTTTCAGTTCGCTGCAGCTAGTGACTGGAACGAGCTGCAACAAACACTCAAACTGGACAGTTTTATCTCAATCTTTTCATTCAAAGACTCAATCATGGACACTCTTACTGACAGTTGTGGCTGCTTTGCGTGATGTATTGTTGTCTCTACCTTCATGGCCTTTGTGCTGTTGACTGTGCCCAACATTGTGTTGTGCTGCTACCATGTTGTACTGCTGCAATGTTGTGTTGCTACCATGTTGTTGTCATGTTGTGTTGCTACCATGTTGTGTTGAGCGGTTAACAACATTTGTAGGACAACTAAAGTTACATTAATAAGTCTAAATTAAGCATATAGGAGTACCTATTTCTTTGTTAACCGCTCAACACAGCTTGTTAGACACTAAGAAAGCTTTGTTGTAGAGCGTTTAACACAATTAAACATAATAAGTTATTTCGTCACTTTAGTTGTGATACAAACCTTATCAATGGTATGTTATCTATGATCCAAGATGGAGTAGCAGTGCAGACGTGTTTTGTTCGTCCTCTCGTGTACTTTTGTATTTTTCATCTTTGTTTGTATATATTTCAATTTTATTTTCAATCTCTTTTCCATTTTAATTCAATTATACCTTCCAGTAACCTGCCTCACCCAATGTGATACGGAACCGCTATTATTTTACATTTTTAGACCTTATAGCCAGAACCACCTAGCCATCAGAAGCATGTTGTGTTGCTACCATACTGTGTAGAGATACTCTTAATGATCGGCTATGAAAAGCCAACTGACATTTACTCCTGAGGTGCTGACTTGCTGCACCCTCGACAACTACTGTGATTATTATTATTTGACCATGCTGGTCATTTATGAACATTTGAACATCTTGGCGGCCATTTCTGTTATAATCTCCACCCGGCACAGCCAGAAGAGGACTGGCCACCCCTCATAGCCTGGTTCCTCTCTAGGTTTCTCCTAGGTTTTGGCCTTTCTAGGAGTTTTTCCTAGCCACCGTGCTTCTACACCTGAATTGCTTGCTGTTGGGATTTTAGGCTGGGTTTCTGTACAGCACTTTGAGATATCAGCTGATGTACGAAGGGCTATATAAATACATTGATTTGATTTGATCTGCTAACCATGTGTATGTGACCAATAAGACTTGATTTGACATTTTCATTGACATTGGTGTCATATTGGCTTAGATATGATGGAGATTTGAATTTAACATTGCGTTTCTACTAGGGCTGTGGCGGTCCGGGAATTTTGTCAGTTGTTTATTGTCTTCCAAAAGACTGCTGGTCTCATTGTAAATGACCATGAATTAACATAAAATGTTTAGCATCTCCTGGCCTCACGCATGCAAGCTGCATACAAGTCGCTAATGCGTGCCTGTTGTGTATTGGTATTCTAGTTTGTCCCTTTAGGGCATCTGTAGCACCCCCCTTTTTTCATACAATGCAATGCTTGAAATTTTTTGTCCTGAAACGCAGTAAACAATGCCCATGTTAGTTTCTACTCCCGTCCAGGCTCTGTCGCACCCGGCGCAACCGGGAGATCCGTGGGCGATGCACAATTGGCATAGCGTCGTCCGGGCTAGGGAGGGTTAGGCCGGTAGGGAGGGTTTGGCCGGTAGGGATATCCTTGTCTCAGTATGTATAAAAAAATATATATGTTATAAAATGTATGCACTCTACTGTAAGTCGCTCTGGATAAGAGCGTCTGTGTAACGGATGTGAAATGGCTAGCTAGTTAGCGGGTACGCGCTACTAGCATTTCAATCAGTTACGTCGCTTGCTCTGAGACTTAAGTAGGGTTTCCCCTTGCTCTGCAAGCCGTGGCCTTTGTGGAGCGATGGGTAACGACGCTTCGTGGGTGTCAGTTGTTGATGTGTGCAGAAGGTCCCGGTTCGCGCCCGTGTCGGGGCGAGGGGACGGTTAAAGTTATACTGTTACAATTGAGCTGGTTGACCCGGATCACTGGTCACTGAAAAAAGGAGGAGGTTGAAAGGGGGTGCGTGTAACGGATGTGAAATGGTAGCTAGTTAGCGGTACGCGCTACTAGCATTTCAATCAGTTACGTCGCATT
>NW_019947007.1:19955-25737 GCF_002910315.2 Salvelinus sp. IW2-2015 | reverse complement strand
GCTGTAGGCAGTTCATTTAGCAGACAAGACATGATTACAGTGCACTGTCGAAAGGCTGTTGCAGCCGTACCCCTGTATGATGCCTCCCATTGATCATCTGTACCGTAAACCCTTCCCCGGTAATAATAGGCCTCCACATTGAATGCTTGTACCGGTACCTCTGCGACCCGTATTATTTAGCCTTTCCACACTGACTCTGTAACGGTCGTACCCCCCCTGTACTGATACGGCCTCCAACATTGATCTGTACCGGTACCACACTATGTACACTTAGTCCTTCGTATCTACAAATGTAATTAGATTTTTACATTTTCCTCTGTATACTAGCCTCCCCATCATTGACTACTGTACCGGTCCACTATCTCTAGGCGCACATAACCCTGTATGATAAGTAGCTCCCCATTGAATCTCTGTACCGGTACCCGCTCCCTGATATATTGAGCCGTCGCACACTGACTCTGTACCAGGTACGGCAACGCATAAGCGACACACGCGCAGTTGTTAGCCACCTGTATATAAAAGCCATCTTCTAACATTGAGACGGTCTGTAGCCTGTACCCACCATGTATATAGCCTCTCCACATTGACATCTTGTACAGGTACTCGATCTTATCCTCCCTGTATATAGCCTTCCACCATTGACTCTAGTCGCAGCAGTACCGTTCTTTTTAAACCCTGTATAGTAGGCCTCCATCATTGACTCTGTACCGGACCCTGGCCCTGTATATAAGCCGTCCACACTACTTGTAGCCGGTACCACACAATACCGATCCCTGTATATAGCCTCCACAATTGACTTCTGTAGCCGGTACCTACGTGAGTAGTCAGTACCTCCCCTGTATAGTAGCCTCCACATTGGACTCTGTACGCGGTCACCCACACCTGTAAAATATAGCCTTCCACATGTGACTCTGTACCGTATTGCTGAACTGAAACCCGCACCCAGGTTCGAAATTTAGGCGGCCAGCCTCAGCACCGTGGCATCTGTCGGATGTTACCCGATCCCGGATCACCTGTATAATAGCGTCTCCACAGCTGACTCTGTAACGTACCGCTCCCCTGTATATAGCCTCCATCCCATTGACTGCTGTACCGTACCTCTGCCTGTTATCATAGCCTCTCACACTGGACGTCTGGTCCAGTACCCCCTGTATATAGCCTCACATCTCGACTCTGTACCAGTACCTGTCCTCTGAGCATGCGTCTACACTTGATTCGGGAGCCTGTATATGAGGGCGCTTTCTGCCACATTGCTCTGTAACGGTGACGCCCCTGTTAAAGCCTCCACATTGACTCTGTACAGGCCGAGAAGAGGAGACTGTTAGTGACTGGTGTTGACGCTAGTCTTGTGGTGTAGTCTGGTATACATGTCTGATGTGTAGTCTGGTATAACGATGTCCTGTGTGGTTGAGGCGGGTATATAATGTCTGTGATGTAGTCTAGGTTGGTAATTTAATCAGAGACGTTGTCTCAAACTTGGATTAGCACAGAGTGGAACTACATATCAATCGACCCGAGCCACATAGTGGGTTGGTGGCGAACCTTTTATTTGGGGAGGAGCTGGTGTTCGTGGTAATCTGGGTCTGGAAGTGGCATGTGTGGAATGGTAAGAAATACTGGGGATAAAACACACGGTTGTCCCTTGTGGTTGATGCCGTTCCGCCTTGCCTCATGTTCGGTCGCAATTATCAGACCGAGGTGCCGTTCCCTCTGGAAATGGCCGCTCCGAGCCTCCTCACTGATCCCCGGACACACTGTGGATGAAGCAGGAAAATAACTTCGTATTGACGGTCACAGTAGATAAACATCATTCATCGCCTACGTACATGCCGTAGGGACAGGCGAGAGAAGCTTGGAAAATGATCTACCAAACCACAGTGATTACAAGACTGTTGTAGGGTAGCGTGTGTGTGTGTGAGTGTTGTAGTGTGTGTGTGGGTGTTGGTGTGTGGTGATGTGGTGCTGTGTGTGTGCTGTGATGTGTAGTGTGTGTGGTGTCAGTCCAATATCCTATTCACAGTGTCAGTGAGAATGTCGTCTCCTCTTGGCTGAGGAATTCCCGGTCGCCGGCAATAGATGTTAGCCCGGCCAATGTGAGCAACGCCCCTCCTCCCTGCCTCCGTCCCCTCCCTCCTGCCTCCCTCCCTCGCTGCCCTCCGCCTCTATGCTCGGTCGCTCGTCCTCTATCATCTCGTCTCTCTCTCTCTCTCCTCTCTCAGGCAGCTCATTGGGTCCATGCACATGCTCTCGGTCTTCACTCCATCCTCTCCAAAGTCGGTATTCTCTCTGCTCGTCCTCAAGTCTCTCTCATTCTCTCCGTCTGCCTCTGTCGTCTCTCTAGTCCCTCTCTCTTCGTCTCTCCTCATCTCTCTCGTCTTCGTCTCTCTCTTCCATCGTCTTCTCTCTCTCTCTCGTTCCTCTCTCTCTCTCCTGTAAACCCACACTAGCTCTTTAATTTAAACTCTGCGTCTTATTGATCTCTCAGGGAACATAACGCACATGACCATCTGTGGCGACAGGAAGTTTGGAAAATGTGACACGAGAAATTCGTTGGGACTCACTACACTCCTCGGGGTCTCCGTCGTGACCACAACTTCTCTGCTACTAGGTAATCTTCTCATGGCGAAAAAATAATTGCACAAAAGAAGGTTCAGAAGGCGGGTGAGGTTACACACTGGTTGGTTTTACAGATAACTCAACCGAGCGAGATCACCCGAAGGGACGAAAGCACTTTTAGAATAGACTTCAATATTTACAAATTTACTCAACGGTTGTTCAAGTCCCCCCACGCTAAAGCGTCGGCTGAGATCTGTGTCTTCAGTAAAGACTGTCCACGCCGATCAGTAAGGGAGATGTCTTCAGTTACTAAAAAATTTGTGCGTTCCAGCCAGTAAGAAAGGCAAGAGATTGTCTTCCAAAAAGTACTACGTCCATAGTATTGAGTTATGAGTATGATTCTTCAACTACTGTCCACCTAAGTTAGGTTAGGAGGAAGATGTCTTCAAGTAACTGTCTCAACTAGTCAGGGAGATGGTTTCTTCAAGTACTGTCCACTAGTAAGGGAAGATGTCTGTCAATACTGGCTGGTCCGACTAGTAGGCGAGATGTCTATCAATTACTGTCCCACTAGTAGGGAGAAATGTCCTTCAATCGTGTCCAACTAGCAGGGAGAGTGTCTTGCAATATGTCCACATAGTAGGGAGATGGAGATGTCTTCAATACTGTCCACTAGTAGGGAGATGTCTTCAATACTGTCCACTAGTAGGGAGATGTCTTCAATACAGTCCACTAGGGACAACGTGAGCGCCTATTACCATCTAGTAGGGAGATGTCTTCAATACTGTCCACTAGTAGGGAGATGTCTTCAATACTGTCCACTAGTAGGGAGATGTCTTCAATACTGTCCACTAGTAGGGAGATGTCTTCAATACTGTCCACTAGGGACAACGTGAGCATACCCTGACCTTAACCAGTCAGAAATAATGACTAAACTTCACCATCAACAACAACAAAAAAATCCCCCCCCTGGACAAACATTGCATACTGAAGTGATACCGTGAGATTTTGTTGGTTTGTAAGGCCTGGCATAATGTGTGTGTGAGGGTGTGCGTTTGTGCGTGGCCCTGGCCCCTGGTCCTGGCACAGAGCTGAGGGGTAATTTTCCACTGGTCGGTGGGTCGCTCCTCCGGCTGAGGCAGAGAGGCAGGGGTACCTAGGACAGGACTTCCTTTGTCTGCACTGCATGCTTTCACTCTCCATCTCATTTTACATTAACAATTTACATTTTAATAATTTATTCAGAGCAACTTACAGTTAGTGCATTCATCTTCGGATAGCTAGGTGAGACAAGCACATATCCCAGTTGCAGTAATTGCATTTTTTCTCAGTAAAGAAGTTATCAGAAAAGTTATAGCTATAAAACTCAAAATGTTTCACGTGTTCTTAAACATATATTTGTTTGTTATTTTTGGGTTGTGTGGGGGAGGTGGGTCTTGCTCGGCGGGTCCCCTGCTGAGACGCCCAGCCCTGAGTGGGTGGCGAGGAGGATCTGATGGTTCACAGTGTCGAGGGCAGCGGAAAGATCTAGGAGGATGAGAGCCGATAAGGAGGAAAGAGGACAGTGAGAGTCGAAGGAAAGGAGATAGGATATAAGAAGAGAATGGAGTGGTGATTTAAACATGACCATCTGGGTAGGGGCTGAGTGGTTAGGGTTGGAGGAAAGGAGGCAGAAAAGGAAACAAAGTAGTGATCAGAGACCAGGAGGAGGGTTACAGTGAGATTAGTAGGAGAACAGAGACCTGGAGGGGGGTTACAGTGAGATTAGTAGGAGAACAGAGACCTGGAGGGGGGTTACAGTGAGNAGTAGGAGAACAGAGACCTGGAGGGGGGTTACAGTGAGATTAGTAGGAGAACAGAGACCTGGAGGGGGGTTACAGTGAGATTAGTAGGAGAACAGCCTCTAGTGAAGATGAGGTCAAGCACATTGCCTGCCTTGTGAGTGGGAGGGGACTGGGAATGGATGAGGTCAAAGAGGAAAGGAGGGAAAGAGATGAAGCGAAGGCAGACGTCGGGAGATTGAAGTCGCCCTGTACGATGAGTGGCGAGCTTCATTAAATAATACCCGCAGTATTTTCACTTCCGGATGAAAAGCGTGCTCAGAGTAAACTGCCTGCTACTCAGGCCCAGAAGCTAGGATATGCATATTATTAGGAGATTTGGATAGAAAACACTCTGAAGTTTCTAAAACTGTTTGAATGATGTCTGGGAGTATAACAGAACTCATATGGCAGGCAAAAACCTGAGAAAAAATCCAACCAGGAAGTGGGAAATCTGAGGTTTGTAGTTGTTCAACTCTTTGCTTGTCCAAGACAGTGGAAATGGGGTCATATTGCACTCCCTAAGGCTTCCACTAGATGTCAACAGTCTTTAGAACCTTGTTTGAGGCTTCTACTGTGAAGTGGGGGCGAATGAGAGGGGAATGAGTCAGAGGCCTGCCAGAGTGCCACGAACTGACCATGCGCGTCCACGTGAGAGAGTTAGCTTGCGTTCCATTGCATTTCTGAAGACAAAGGAATTCTCCAGTTGGAACATTATTGAAGATTTATGTTAAAAACATCCTAAAGATTGATTCTATACACCGTTTGACATGTTTCTACGGACTGTAACGGAACTTTTTGACTTTTCGTCTGCACATAGTGATCGTGCTTCATGAATTTTGATTACTGGGCTAAACGCACAAACAAAAAATTGTTATTTGGACATAAATGATGGACTTCATCGAACAAAACAAACATTTATTGTGGAACTGGTATTCCTGGGAGTGCATTCTGACGAAGATCATCAAAGGTAAGTGAATATTTATAATGCTATTCTGACATCTGTTGACTACACAACATGGCGGATATCTCTTTGGGTTGTGTTGGTCTCTGAGCGCTGTACTCAGATTATTGCATGGTGTGCTTTTTCCGTAAATTTCTTTTGAAATCTGACACAGCGGTTGCATTAAGAAGAAGTGGATCTAAAATTCCATGCATAACAGTTGTATCTTTTAGCAATGTTTATTTTGAGCATTTCTGTAAATTGATGTGGCTCTGCAAAATCACCGGATGTTTTGGAACTACTGAACATAACGCGCCAATGTAAACTCTGATTTTTGGATATAAATATGAACTTTACCGAACAAAACATACATGTATTGTCTAACATGAAGTCCTATGAGTGTCATCTGATGAAGATCATCAAAGGTTAGTGATTAATTTTATCTCTATTTCTGCTTTTTGTG
>NW_019947007.1:13082-16972 GCF_002910315.2 Salvelinus sp. IW2-2015 | reverse complement strand
TCCGCATTTTAAAAATACTGTGTCTAATCGCACAGTGTTTCCGATTTCAAAGGCTTTACGACGGAAGCAACCAAACGTTATGATTAGGTCAGAGCAGTCACAGAAAAAACATAGCAATTTTTTCCAGCAAAGAGAGGCTGGATGCTTTTCTTGCACAAAAGCAGAAAATAGAGATAATTATCACTAACCTTTGATGATCTTCATCAGATGCACTGCCATAGGACTTCATGTTAGAGACATACATGTTTTTTTGTTCGGTAAAGTTCATATTTATATCCAAAATTCAGAGTTTACATTGGCGCGTTATGTTCAGTAGTTCCAAATCGGGTGATTTTGCAGAGCACATAATTTAAAGAAATGCTCAAAATAAACATTGCTAAAGAATCACTGGTATGCATGGAATTTTAGATCCACTTCTTCTTAATGCAACCGCTGTGTCAGATTTCAAAAGAAATTTACGGAAAGCAACCATGCAATATCTGAGTACGAGGTCGGACCACACGCAAGGATACGCATGTGTGTTAGTCAAACAGAGTCGAGATAGCATTATAATATTACTTCACTTTGATGTTTGTCAGAATGCACCCAGGGATTACCGAGTTCACCAATGAAATGTTGTTTTTGTTGATTGAAGTCATCATTGTAATAACAATTTTCTGTTGATGCGTTTGCCAGTAATCGAAATTCGATGAGTACGTCACTATGTTGCAGACGAAAAGTACAAAAGATTCCGTTTACAGTCCCGGTAGAAAATGTAAGCGGTGTATAATCAATCTTTAGGATGTTTTTAACATAATTTCATAATGTTAACTGGAGAATTCCATTTGTCTTACAGAAAGATCGCGATGGAACGCAAGCATGTAAAGTTATAGGGAGGAGTGTGTAGCGTGTCTACAATGGAGAGGTTGCCGTAGAGTGATACATGGTTATGTAAGGCGGGGTAATAGTGGTGAGGTCGGCAGACAACGCAATGTAGAGAAAAAAGGAAATCAGACAACCCGAGAAGACGAAATTGAGTCGTACATACATAATGGAAAGCCAGAATAGAGTATACAAAAAGTAGTGGAGGAAAAAGGGAGAAATGGATAGTAAAGTGACGAGAGCTCAGAAAGCCAATAGGAAAGTGGTGGATAGTTGAGTCACCGCGAAAGGATACGCATTAGTGAGAGATAGTCTGACAGAAATAGAGGACTCTCTCACGTATGGAGCGGGATGGTGAGTTCGATGGAGTCTTGGGGCTCTGACTAGTCCTCTCATGAAGTCGCCCCGTTCAAGTAGAAGGGTCCCAGGGTTGGTAGACTGTTTGACGATACTAGTGGAGCCTTAGGGAGTGCAATTATACCATGTCACTGTTTGGACAGCAAAGAGTTTGAAAACTACAACTCGATGTTCGATTCTGGTTGGAATTATATTTGCTCAGGTATTTTGCCTGCGCCATTAGTTCTGTTATGAATGCAGCATCATCAAACAGTTTTAGAAGCTCAGAGTGTTTTCTGACCAAATGTGTCCTAATAATATGCATGAGTTAGATTGGTGAGTAGCGGCAGTTTACCTTGAAGCAAGGCTGTTTCCATGCGAGTGGAAAATATGCGGGTATTTTGTAATGAAGTCGACCACATTCATTCGTACAGGGCGACTTTCAATCTCCGACGTCTGCTTCGTCATATCTTTCTCTTTCCTATTTGACCTCATCCTTCCAGTCGACTCCATCACAGGACGAGGCAATTGGTGTTGACTCATCTTGCTAGAGGTGTTCTCCTATGAATTCCTGTAACCCCTCCAGGTTCTGTTTCGTTCCTATAATCTACTGTAACCCTCCAGGTCTCTGTTTCCTTTACTAATGCTATGTGTACCTCCAGTGCTGCTGTTATCCTACTATTGATGATAACCCTACCAGTCTACTGTTCTCCGAAATACTAATTCACTGTAACCTCAGTGTCTTGTTCGTCTATGATCTACTGTTAACCCAGGTACTCTGTTCTGCCTATAATCTCCTGTAACCTCCCAGTTCTGATTTCCTACTAATCTCACTGTTAACCTCCTCTGGTCTTGTTTGCTCTAATGCTATGAAGCCCTCCAGGTTCTGTTTCTACTAATTCACTGTAACCTGCAGGTCTCTGCTTCTCCTACTATCTCACTGTACACCTAGGTCTTGTTTCCTACTAATATCCTATCTGCTGAGCCCGCCTCCAGGTTCTGTTCTCCTACTATTCAATATACCCTCAGGTCTCTGTTCTTACTATCTCACTGTAACCCCCCTCAAGGTCTCTGTTCTCTACTATTCACTGTAACCCTCGCAGGTCTTGTTCTCTACTATTCTCACTGTAACCCCTCCAGGTTTCTGTTCCGCTCCTAATCTAACTGTAACCTCAGGTTCTCTGTTCTCTACTATCTGACTGTATCCTCAGGTCTCTGTTTTCCTACTAATATCCTATACCCTCCAGTTTGTTTCTCTACTAATCTTCACTGTAATACTCCATCCAGGTCTTGTTCTCCACTAATTCTACTGTAAGCGCTCGCAGGTTTGTTCTCACTACTAATCTACTGTAACCCTCAGTTCTGTTGATTATAAATCTCGCTGTAACTCAGGTCTCTGTTCTCGTTCCCTACTAATCTCCTGCAACCACTCAGGTCTTTTCGTCTTACTAATGCTCACTGTAGCCTCTCCAGGTTCTGTTCTCCTATACTCTCACTGTCCTCCTCCAGGTTCTGTTCTCTATAACTACGATAACCTCAGTCTCTGGTTTGCTACTATCTCCTGCACCTCAGAGGTCTTGTTTCCTACTAATTCACTGTACACCTCCAGGTCTCTGTTCTCTACTAATTTCACTGTACCCTTCAGGTCTCTGTTTGGTGTAAAATACTTGTATGTTTGAGGAATTTAAATTATTGGATTTCTGTTGTTTTGAATTTGGCGCCCTGCAGTTTCACTGGCTGTTGACGAGGTGAGACGCTACCATACCCTATTAATAGTTTTGTGATAATTGGTCGGTGTGTCTGTGGGAGGGGGAGTGCACTTAACTTGTCCTCTGAGTATTAACAGAGCCCTCCCAGTCTCTGAGTATTAACAGAGCTATCCCAGTCTCTGACGGTTGTCAACTATTTTTGTTTTCTATCCCTCCTAATGTAGTGTACCCTGCGTGCACAACCCATGTGAAATTCCTGGTCTCCGGCAGTGCTTGGAACTGCCAATCTGCAGTCAACAAGAACAAGTTCATCTCAGCCTATGCTTCCTTTCACGTGTTGGCCCTGACGGAGACATGGATTACCCCAGAGAATATTTTAATTCCYTGCTGTCACTGTCACTGATCCACTCAAGATTAACATTGTTGTCATCTATCACCCACCAGGTGCCCTTAAAGAGTTCCTCAATGAGCTGGACACCTTGATAAACTCATTCCCTGACAATACTTATATAAGGGGGGATCAGCTTTAAAATTGCAGATAGATTGTAGGTTCCATCAATTCAATTGTTTGCATCATTTCCAATCCCCTTTATTTAAAAAATAAATAATCTCTATACGTTTCCACCCATCCTACCATCCCTAATTGGAGTAACCAGACAACAATATKCATATGAACTCTAAGTAGAATCCAGTTGTCCTCCAATAACCCTCCACAAAACCAAGCTTTCGGATAGTTGTCTAATGATATTGTCGACTATCATCAGCTGGCAGCTTCATTAAATAGTACCCGCAAAACACCAGTCTCAACATCAACAGTGAAGAGGCGACTCCGGGATGCTGGCCTTCTAGGCAGAGTTCCTCTGTCCAGTGTTTGTGTTCTTTAATCTTTTATTTTTATTGGCCAGTCTGAGATATGGCTTTTTCTTTGCAAACACTGGACATCATTAGGAGTGATGGTTGTCTCTGTACGCCTATGTAGATATT
>NW_019947007.1:0-7147 GCF_002910315.2 Salvelinus sp. IW2-2015 | reverse complement strand
TGCAGGAGGGCTCAGCAGGAGGGGCTCAGCAGGAGGGCTCAGCACAGGAGGGCTCAGCAGGAGGGCTCAGCAGGAGGCTCAGCCAGGAGGCTCAGCAGGAGGGCTCAGCAGGAGGGCTCAGCAGAGGAGGGCTCAGCTGGAGGGCTCAGCAGGAAGGGCTCAAGCAGGAGGGCTCAGCAGGAGGGCTCATTAGGACAGCTCTGCAGGGAGGGCCTCAGCAGGAGGCTCAGCAGGAGGGCTCTGCAGGAGGGCTCATTAGGACAGCTTGCAGGAGGGCTCAGCAGGAGGGCTCAGCAGGAGGGCTGCAGGTGAGGGCTCAGCAGGAGGGCTCTGCAGGAGGGCTCTGCAGGAGGGCTCGAGCAGAGAAGGACTGTCTCTGTTGACTCAACCAAGATTAGTGAACACCTGAACCACCTGCCCCTGCAGAACCCTGTACACTGGCAGAAAATCTGCCCCCTACCCAAGAGAGGTAAACAAATTGACCTGAAACCAGTTGAAGTCAATGTTTCAACAATTAATTGCTCGCTGTCACTACCTCTGTCATGATCTCAGTATAACATTAGTATAAATAATATCATTTAAAAAGAAATGTTAGCATAGAATATAATTATTGATGTTATACATTATTATTGCTCATCTTTATCAAGGGTAGGGTTGCAAAGAAATTAATAATGTTTTCAAAAAATATGTATATATATATTTTCCTTTTAAAAGTTTGCGTCACTTAGAAATGTCCTTGTTTTTAAAGAAAAGCACATTTTTGGCCAATTAATAACATCAATTGATCAGAAATACAGTGTAGACATTGTTAATGTTGTAAATGACTATTGTAGCTGGAAACGGCTGATTTTAATGTAATATCACATAGGCGTACAGAGACAACCATCACTCCTAATGATGTGAGCCCTCCAGCTGAGCCCTCCAGCTGAGCCCTCCAGCTGAGCCCTCTCCTCATTCAGACCATAGCTCAACAGTCATTAGCACAGTCACAACACAACACTAAACAATACATTACAGTTTTTGACAACTGCTTCCACAGAGACTATGACTCCTTTTCTCGACACACAAAACCCCAAAACACACAACSTGCAAAACATCACACATCTCTTGCAAAACCAAAACCTTAATTCAAAACTATTTTTTACTATTTTCAAAATMGTGTTTTTTGAATCAAAACTCTACACACAAACCATCAAATGATTAGCTCTTATACACGCCAACGACACACGGACGTGACAAATGTGAAACACTACTATCTTGTGTCTTTTGCATGTGCGGTGGAGTCCACGGCAGTACGTCATAGCACTCACACGTGCATGTATGTGTACAAATATATACAGCTGAGCCCTCCTTCAGTGGGTTAACTGCCTTGTTCAGGGGCAGAACGACCGATGTTTACCTTGTCGGCTCGGGGATCCCATCTTGCAACCTACCCTCCATTGAAGGGTCGTCTAGCAATTCTGCAAAAAAACATGATGTGAATGGTCAGTATTTCTTTCAGTATGAAATTAAATATTACTATAGTGCTGTAAGTACAGTAGCGTGGTATAGAGGGTAGGTTTACTTACCTGTTCTCATTTAGAAAGGTCCGGAAGACACTTGCTGCAGTGTACCGGCTTAGGTTGGACCCTCTACCCAGCCTCCCTGAACCTCAAACCACGGTTGACCGCATGGTCTAACTCTCTCTCCACGTGGTCAACCGAAGTGGCCCGGATCTCATCTGTGATTGTTRTCCTTCCTCCTCTTCCTTGTCCTCTTCCCCCTCCTCATCCTCGTCCTCGTCCTTGTCCTTGTCCTCGTCACCCTCTAACTCTCTCTCCAGAATTGGTTTCCATTGTTGTCCAAACCTGAAGCCTATTTATAGCTCTGATTTCTAAGTGAAGAAATTAGCTAGAAGTGTTTTCCCACGTGAGCACTGGGTGTAGGTAATCGGTAAATGAGTGTGGCATTTTGAATGGCAGTGTTTTCCAAACGAAACACAAGACCTGATCGTTTTTAAATTATGTGTCTAATGTAGAGAACTGTGTTTAGTGTTTTSCAAAAAAAAGTGTGTTTTACAATTTGCAAACTGAGTGTAAAGCAGTAGAATGTGCTTGCAGTTTTACAGACTTGGTCTGAAGATGAGGTACATGAGTGAATGGTTTTACTGAGTGTTCCTCAAGTACCACTTTTAGAGTGTAAGCGATGGTAAAAAAATAAATAACTGTAATGTATAACGGTGACAGACAGTGCACACAAACGGTTAGGGCCTACATAAAGCTGTCCCAARAGCAGAGCTTTATTTCCAGTACCARGGAGGGAATCCTTACCACTGCTACACCTGGCTATCAGRGGAGRCTTGTCTGGCAGAGAAACAGTTCATTCAGCCTCAWTTACTGCCTTTTAAAAGAACATAGCTGATATGGCTGACTTGATAAACARATGTGYTTTCTACTGACAGTTGAGATGTACAAACTATGGCATAAGGGGACGACAAGCGGATAAGAGGCACTCCGTAATCTCGATTAAGACCATAACTATTTGTTCAGCACTTTTGAAATGTACAGCGACAGAATTCAGACCATGGGCCGTTATTTACAGTACTCTCCCTCTACACTAAGTCAGAACCGTAGGATAAATAGAGGGCAMCGAAGCAGYAAATGAAAGCTCTTACAATATTCGATGATGACATTTTTGTAAAACGGGTTATAGAATACATGTGCACCACCAAGTCAGAACAGTAGGGGAAACTATGAGGGGGAAAGGGACCAAATTACTAGGGTGAGTCACATGGGTTACCAACAGCTTACTACACAACATACACGTAGTATTACTTTCTTAGCTACAGTATACACATCTCCTTGGCATATTACATCATATATCAACATACAAGACATTTTTGGACTCACCTTGTTGTGCTGTGCTCACTTGAACAGGAAGTAGTCATCAAACATCAAACATTATCAGCACATCTGGCCTTTTTTTCTTCAGAGTTCACGGTTGTGATGTCATCACAACCGTGAACTCTGAAGAAAAAAAACAAAAGGTTGAATCATGACGACGTCGGTGATCTTCAGGTCGCGAACTCTAGAAAGAGACCCGAGTTCCCGACTTGGAATTCCGAGTCGGATGACCGTTCAAAACGTATTTTCACAGTCGGAGCTTGTTTTTTAACGAGTTCCCAGTTGTCTTGAACTCACTGAAGTCTGAGATTTCCCAGTTCCGAGTTTCCAGTTGTTTTGAACGAGGCAGAAGTCCTGCTGGATTGACAACATGTCCGATGTATTCAACTTTTTCTGGCCCATGGTGTTGCTTGTGAAATGTATCCTTTTAAACTTGGAAAAGAGACCCTTGCACCCAGTCTGGGACCAACACCCTCTCCACTGATAGCAGACATATTTTATTTATTTATTTATTTATCCGTTATTTTACCAGGTAAGTTGACTGAGAACACGTTCTCATTTGCAGCAACGACCTGGGGAATAGTTACAGGGGAGAGGAGGGGGATTGATTATTGATTAGCAAAACTTGCAGGTAGTCGCTGATCCCTCTCAAACCACTCATTGTTGAGTTTGCGATTTTAGTTGTTTATTCTAATGGTCGATGAGCACCGATGCGTTTTATATATAATTTATCTTCATATGACAAGGACTGAAAAGGATTTGCCAGAGATTGTCGACTTGATTCATGATGATGAGTATTTGTCTAGCTAGCTAGCTAAGATTTGAAAGTGTGATGTTGACATGATCAGTCTAATCAAAGCTACGGTAGATATAACGTGATTTGACGTCGTTTTATCTGTGGCCAATGACCTTGAGCCTTCTTGGATGGGCACTTCTAATGTAACTCTATGGCAGCACTCAAGGGGCTTGAATGTTCGAGTTCTACCTTAGATTTGGCAGTGACGTAGTGTCCCCATGAGTGACAGAAAACTGAGCCAATCACGGTGCAACTAGAGAACATTACCAACCCCTACGCTCTGTATATTCCGCTGGCTGCCCCGCCACCACAGAGAGCACTGAGCTCGGCAAAACACCGCATGTTGGAGCTGCCTTACTCAAGAAAACAACAAAAAAGAAAGTTGATATTAAACTTGATATGTGACACGTATTAATGCCAAAATAAAATGCAAAACAGGCAACGATAAAAAAACATTTGAATTAATATAGTCGCATACAAACATGATCTCTTTTTTGCATTGTTAAGTAAGCCTGCTCCAACATGCAGGTGTTTCAGCCTAGCCAGAGGTTCTGTTTTTATTTAGCTGAACAGGTGGGGATCTGAACAGGTGGGGATCTAAACAGGTGGGGATCTAAACAGGTGGGGCTCTGAACAGGTGGGGATCTAAACAGGTGGGGCTTGAACAGGTGGGGCTCTGAACAGGTGGGGCTCTAAACAGGGGGGCTCTGAACAGGTGGGGCTCTAACAGGTGAGCTCTAACAGGTGGGATCTAAACAGGTGGGGATCTAAACAGCTGTTCAGATCCCCACCTGTTAGATCCCCACCTGTTTAGAGCTCCACCTGTTTAGATGAGATTGCTAATCACCCAGCGAAAACGATCACCCAGCGATCTACACTGTTTACCAGGGGCAGGGCTACCGACGTTAGGCTAATCTGAAGATGGTGCTGGCTAAGCTAAAACTGCGAGAGTGTAGAGAGTATAGAGATATTGTTATCCACGTCGGCACCAACAATGTTAGGATGAAACAGTCAGAGGTCACCAAGCGCAACATAGCTTCAGCCTGTAAATCAGCTAGAAAGATGTGTCGGCATCGAGTAATTGTCTCTGGCCCTCTCCCAGTTAGGGGGAGTGACGAGCTCTACAGCAGAGTCTCACAACTCAATCGCTGGTTGAAAACTGTTTTCTGCCCCTCCCAAAAMATAGAATTTGTAGATAATTGGCCCTCTTTCTGGGACTCACCCACAAACAGGACCAAGCCTGACCTGCTGAGGAGTGACGGACTCCATCCTAGCTGGAGGGGTGCTCTCATCTTATCTACAAACATAGATAGGGCTCTAACTCCACTAGCTCCACAATGAAATAGGGTGCAGGCCAGTCAGCAGGCTGTTAGCCAACCTGCCAGCTTAGTGGAGTCTGCCAATAGCACAGTCAGTGTAGTCAGCTCAGCCATKCCCATTGAGACTGTGTCTGTGCCTCGACCTAGGTTGGGCAAAACTAAKCATGGCGGTGTTCGCCTTAGCAATCTRATTAGGATAAAGACCTCCTCCATTCCTGCCATTATTGAAAGAGATCGTGATACCTCACATCTCAAAATAGGGTTACTTAATGTTAGATCCCTCACTTCAAAGGCAGTTATAGTCAATGAACTAATCACTGATCATAATCTTGATGTGATTGGCCTGACTGTAACATGGCTTAAGCCTGATGAATTTACTGTGTTAAATGAGGCCTCACCTCCTGGTTACACTAGTGACCATATCCCCCGTGCATCCCGCAAAGGCGGAGGTGTTGCTAACATTTACGATAGCAAATTTCAATTTACAAAAAAAAWAAWGACGTTTTCGTCTTTTGAGCTTCTAGTCATGAAATCTATGCAGCCTACTCAATCACTTTTTATAGCCACTGTTTATAGGCCTCCTGGGCCATATACAGCATTCCTCTCTGAGTTCCCTGAATTCCTATCAGACCTTGTAGTCATAGCAGATCATATTCACATTTTTGGTGATTTTAATATTCACATGGAAAAGTCCACAGACCCACTCCAAAAGTCTTTCGGAGCCATCATCGACTCAGTGGGTTTTGTCCAACATGTCTCTGGACCTACTCACTGCCACAGTCATACTCTGGACTTAGTTTTGTCCCATGGAATAAATGTTGTAGATCTTAATGTTTTTCCTCATAATCCTGGACTGTCGGACCACCATTTTATTACGTTTGCAATCGCAACAAATAATCTGCTCAGACCCCAACCAAGGAGCATCAAAAGTCGTGCTATAAATTCTCAGACAACACAAAHATTCCTTGATGCCCTTCCAGACTCCTTCTGCCTACCCAAGGACGTCAGAGGACAAAAATGAGTTAACCACCTAACTGAGGAACTCAATTTAACCTTGCGCAATACCCTAGATGCAGTTGCACCCCTAAAAACGAAAAACATTTGTCATAAGAAACTAGCTCCCTGGTATACAGAAAATACCCGAGCTTTGAAGCAAGCTTCCAGAAAATTGGAACGGAAATGGCGCCACACCAAACTGGAAGTCTTCCGACTAGCTTGGAAAGACAGTACCGTGCAGTACCGAAGAGCCCTCACTGCTGCTCGATCATCCTACTTTTCCAACTTAATTGAGGAAAATAAGAACAATCCAAAATTTATTTTTGATACTGTTGCAAAGCTAACTAAAAAGCAGCATTCCCCAAGAGAGGATGGCTTTCATTTCAGCAGTAATAAATTCATGAACTTCTTTGAGGAAAAGATCATGATCATTAGAAAGCAAATTATGGACTCCTCTTTAAATCTGCGTATTCCTCCAAAGTTCAATTGTCCTGAGTCTGCACAACTCTGCCAGGACCTAGGATCAAGGGAGACACTCAAGTGTTTTAGTACTATATCTCTTGACACAATGATGAAAATAATCATGGCCTCTAAACCTTCTAGCTGCATACTGGATCCTATTCCTACTAAACTACTGAAAGAGCTGCTTCCTGTGCTTGGCCCTCATATGTTGAACATAATAAACGGCTCTCTATCCACCGGATGTGTACCAAACTCACTAAAAGTGGCAGTAATAAAGCCTCTCTTGAAAAAGCCAAACCTTGACCCGGAAAACTATAGAAAACTATCGGCCTATATCGAATCTTCCATTCCTCTCAAAAAATTTAGAAAAGCTGTTGCGCAGAACTCACTGCCCTTCCTGAAGACAAACACATGTATTACGAAATGCTTCGTCTGGTTTTAGACCCCCGTCCATAGCACTGGAGACTGGCACTTGGGGAAGTGGTAAATGACCTTTTAATGCGTCAGGACCGCAGGCCTGCATTCTGTCCTCGTGCTCACTAGACCTTAGTGCCTGCTTTGACACCATCGATTCACCACATTTCTCTTTGGAGGCAGACTGGGAACCCAAATGGTCTACCCGGACAAGTTCCTGGGCTGGTTTAGATCTTACCTTGTCGGAAAGATATCAGTTCTATATCATATCTCTGGGG